>NW_022196898.1:9777312-9794805 GCF_008632895.1 Mastomys coucha
GGGAGGGAGGGAGGGAGGGAGGGAGACAATGAATGGGGGGTCAGAGAGAAGAGGGCTGGGGTGGTTGGTGGCACTTTTATCTGGGGTATACAACTTCTAGTGCAGAGGCAGGATGGTGTAATCATATGCTAAGATGTCCCTGAGAGCAGGCCAGTGGAATTGCCTGTACACTGACAACTAATAATGGTTCACTTTTATGATCACAAAGAGAAGATTGTTGAGAGAGAAATGAAAGTGCCCCCTTCTCTCCTCATGTTGATTTACTAAATAAGTGTCCCTCCATCCTGGCTTTTTTCTTATGCTTGTTTTGTTGAAGACTAAACTTTATATATGTGACTGGAGATCTTGTTTTGTTGTTGTTGTTGTTTGGGGGGGGGTTGTTGTTTTGGGGGGGTTGTTTTTTATTTTTGTTTGTTTTTTCAAGACAGGGTTTCTCTGTGTAGCCCTGGCTGTCCTGGAACTCACTCTGTAGACCAGGCTGGCCTCAAACTCAGAAATCCGCCTGCCTCTGCCCCCAAAGTGCTGGGATTAAAGGCGTGCTCCACCACTGCCTGGCTGAGATCTTGTATTTATTTCTTCTCATCGCCTTCCCTTTCTATTAAGAGGCAATCACTACCCTGAAACTGAACATTTGATGCTTTTATCGTATAGCTTGACTCCGTCAAAGTGATTATTGTCCTGGATTATTCTACAGATCAATGGAGTATATAAGTAATGTCACACATGTACTTTATTGTTCTATAAATTATTATTTTTGTTGCTGATTTCTGAGATGCCTTATATTTTTCCTGATATGAAATTTAGGCATTTTCATTTATTTATTTTTATGTATATGAGTACACTGTTCGATGTCTTCAGATACTCCAGAAGAGGGCATTGGATCCCATTACAGATGGTTGTGAGCCACCATGTGGTTGCTGGGAATTGAACTCAGGACCTCCGGAAGAGCAGCCAAGTGCTCTTACCCACTGAGCCACCTCTCCAGCCCAAATTTAGGCAGTTTTAAAGTACTTTGTCATTCATGTTTTCTGTTGGATAACTGTCCAGAACTCATGAACTGAGCATACTTTAAATCTTGGTCTTTTGTTAAAGTTAGTCAAAAGAGTCTTACTGAAGAATTCTTGAATTTTTTTATATTTACCTTCAATGTTTTCACACAGTGTCACTTAGGAACATCACTGTACAGTCATGAACTCAGGAAGGGGAACCAACTGACTCAGTACAGAGTATGTAAACACATTCATGACATCCTTTGGTAGAAGACATGTACATGGCATTTGGGTGGGGTTTACTTACTAATATATTGTGTTTTTGCTGAATGGTAACATTGGCATAGAACAGTTGGCCTGTGCCAAGATCTAGCCTAGAGGAAAATGAACATAGCGTATTTGTTAATGGGAGAGGGTAAAAGGTTGGGATAATGTGCAAAGAAAGGAAACGTTGTTATGAAGGTAGCTGCTGTATTTTTCATGTATTTATGGTATAGAAATTCTAAGCACGCACAGGCTCATAGACAACAGGTGTAACTCCACTCCGATCCTAGTTCCAAATCTTTCTATTCTCGAGCTCTTGCTCCTCCCTGTGGTGATTTACATTGTTTCTGGAGGGATGTGTGGCTTGATTTGTCAGCTGATGTGAGAGAGTGGACCTGTGGCTATGCAATAACTGTGTTACCACTTCCACTCAGTACTTGTTTCCAGATTCCTAACGAAATGCATCACCTCCGTTTCCTTTCCAGGATGGAGAATCTATTTTGATGTTTTGGTTTGGTTTCTGAGCATAGGTTTTGAGAGTACATGTTATAAGACCTCATCTCCTTTGCTTTGCCTGAGGTAGCCAAGAATGGATGTTCTGCATTCAATTACTGTTAGGTTTCTGCACCAGGTAGCCCTCCTACAATGTAAGTCCATGAAATGTAAGAGAGAATCAATACATATGTGTGTAAGTCAACTTGTTTCATTGCATTTTGATGGTAATGTTATATACTGCTGCAATACCTTAATCTGCATATTCCAACTTCAAAAATATTTGGCTCATTGCCTGCTTGCTGCTTAGGAAGTTTCTCTAGTAGTTGTCTTAGTAAAGCAGGGTTTAGAAATGCTTCTGAACTCTTAATTTTTCTTGAAGTTTTATGCTCATGAGGAATCAAACATGTAAGGATTTTATTCATTAAAAGCTTGAAGTAAACATTATTATTGTCACATTGCTAATGTTGTATGAAAGGAAATAATTGGCAAGGATCATTTTCCAATTGTTCAACTCAGTTTTTTTGGGGGGGGAAAGGTATTACAACCTATATAATATTTTGTTTAAAGTCAAAAGAGATACTTTGATTTTTATATTCATTTAAACAAATGGAAATTTTTATATTTTCTCTCCTCCTGTGTTTCATTACTCTCCTATTTTATGGATTTGATGACTATATTCAAATACTTATGTCTACGATGTCCAGGCATGTTAATAGACTATGTTGTAGACAAGGTGCATATTTGTGGTTTGTTTACTTTGGAATGAATCAGGCAGTTTTAGCAGTTAGTGCTGGTATCAATTGATGTTAGTCAAGTTCTATTGCAAGTGAAGGCTTTCTAAAAACAGTGCATGTGTGTAATTTGTCACTAGGACCTTGTAGTATTTCTCTGGGTCTATTTTCTGTGGTCAGTACAGAAGAGCCTGCTGTGATGACCATAACTTTTGCTTTATTTAATGCATGTTATTACAGCCATGGATACTTAGTAACTTCCAAATCAGTCTTATGTAAAACTGTTTTTGCTATGCAATTCATTACAGTACTGACTTATATTACAGCTATTAGTAGAACAGTAGTAGTAGTAGTAGTAGTAGTAGTAGTAGTAGTAGTAGTATTTCAATTTTTTTCCTTTATTTTTCTTTCATTGAAAATAGATTAGCCAGGCAGTGGTGGCGCACACCTTTAATCCCAGCACTTGGGAGGCAGAGGCAGGCGGATTTCTGAGTTCGAGGCCAGCCTGGTCTACAGAGTGAGTTCCAGGACAGCCAGGGCTATACAGAGAAACCCTGTCTCGAAAACCAAAAAAAAAAAAAAAAAAAAAAAAGAAAAGAAAATATATTTTTTTCATACAATGTATTCTGATTATGGTTTCCCTTCCCCAACTCCTCCAAGATTCTTCTGCTCCCCTCCCATCTGAATCCACACCCTTTCTATTTCTTTTTAGGAAACAAACAAACAAACAAACCAGAACAGGGCAAAATAACAAAAAGACAAAAGAAAAAGCCAAAGAAAAAGCACAAGAAACACACCTCTGTATACACAGGAATCCCCTTAAAACAAAACCCTGAAAGCCGTAATATATACACAGACGACTTGTAAAATTAAAGAAGAATGCCCCCACAAAACATTTTAAAACAAAGCCTCCCCAAAGATGGCACTGAATTCATTTTGTGTTGGCCATATATTGCTAGGCAGGGCAACACAGAGAACCCCTGATCTGAAAACCCAAACCAAACCAAATCAAACCAAGCCAGAATAGTTTCTATATCCAGTGAGACTCCTTTAGAGAGATCCAATTTTCATTTGTGAGTTGTTCCAATTGGAGATAGTTTCTGGGTACTGTATAGAGGTTTATGTCCACTTCTTACCAGCTGGGACTACAGTTTGCACAGGCCCATGCAGGTCATGTGTGTGGTGTCTCCCTCTATGAGTTCATATGTGCACCGTCCTGCTGTGTTTAGAAGGCCTTGTTTCTCTGGTGTCCCATATCTTCTTTGGCACTTAAAATCTTTCTGCTCCTCTTCTGGGGGTTCCCTGAGACCTAAGGGCAAGGATTTAATGGAGACATCCAGTTTTGGGAAGAGAAACTAGTATCAATGACCTGAGTTGGATGGGCGTTCCCTTTAGATAAAAACTCAATTAGGTGTGCCCTATTCCTGGTACTGGTCTGTCATTCAGTGATGAGATATGTCTAACTGGGGCTCCTCCCTGATTACTTGGCTATCTTATTTAGATCGTGTTCTTATATCTATGTATTTTATGAAGCTTTTACTGTATTAGGCCCCCTTCAAATAGTCCTTTTATGTCCCTCCCCATATCTCCTTCCTCACCTCCTCTCCCTTCCCCCTTCCCATTTGATCCTCCCACTTTTCCCTCTACCCAACCCTGTTTATCCATAATTATCTTTTTATTCTTTTTCCTAGGCAGAACCTTCCCTACACCCTAGTCCCTTACTGTATACTTAAACCTCTGTGGTTCTGTGATTTTTTTATGGAAGATCTGACAACTAACATCCACATATACTGGAGTATATACCATATTTATCTTTTGGGTTTACGGTTACCTCACTTGGATGATATTTTTTCAAGCTCCATTCATTTACTTAACAAATTTTTGGATTTCAGGGTTTTAGATTTTTTTTTGTTTGGTTTTTGTTTTGTTTTGTGGTTTTTGTCTGTTATTGTTGCTATTTTTAACAGATTAATAATGTTACATTGTGTAGATATATGACATTTTCTTTATCCCTTCATCAGTTTGTATTTATCTAAGCTGATTTAAATTTCTGGTTGTTATAAATATAGGAGCAATGAACATGGTTGAGAAAGTGTCTTGAGTACCAGGATGCAGAGACCTTTGGATCCTTGGTTCTTAGTCCTTTGAACCAAAAGCCAATACAGCTAGATCTTGAGATAGATCTTTGCAGCTTTCTGAAGAATCGGCATACTGATTTCCGTAGTAACTGTACAAGTTTCCACTTCCACTAGCAATGAATGAGCGTTCCCCTTACTCCACATCTTCAACGCATGGCTGTCATTAGTTTTATTGACCTTAGCCATTTTGACTGCCAAAAGATGGTTTGATTTGATTTCCTTGATGACTAAGGATGTTGAATATTTCTTTTTTAAGTGTTTCTCTGCAATTTGCATTTCATCTTTTGAGAACTCTGTTTAGATCTGTATCCTGTTCCTTAATTGGGTTGTTTTATTTTACACACACACACACACACACACACACACACACATTCATTCTGCACATAGAGAAAACAAATGAATCTATATGTATCTCAGACACTAACTTTTTGTGTGCTTTGACAGTGATGCATAGTTAGCAGGAGCAGTCTGATGGTCACGCAAGTTGATCTCCTCACTGTTTCCTGAGCCACTGTCCTAATTTGTATGTACTTTTCCTCAGCCTTGTTTTTATAAACAAAACATAAATCCCTCATGTTTTATTACATTTCACTTTCTAGAAACTCCTAAAGAAGCTGTGTTGGTCTGAACTCTCTTTCCATCCTTCATAGGAATCATTCTCTCTCTTACTGTTTATTTTTAAATTGAAAGGAAGTATCTTAGGTTAAAAAAAAAGATTGACTGTTTGAAACCCATGCACCAGGCCAGGTGAAGTTTTGGTGAATCTTCTACAGACCTAACCCATAGGGCCATGTTTGTTTCTGCTTTATCAAGCATTTACTCATTCAGTAGGGCTCATTCAAAGGACTCAACTCCAGAGCTTTATCTCAAGCCCCAGATATGAGTTTTTCAGTATATTTTAACAACAGATGGCACTGAAAATTAAGACAATTAGAAAGGACTTAGTAAGCCAGGTTATGTTGGCTCATGCCTTTAATCCCAGCACTTGGGAGGCAGAGGCAGGTGGATTTCTGAGTTTGAGGACAGCCTGGTCTACAGAGTGAGTTCCTGGACAGCCAGGGCTATACAGAGAAACTCTGTCTCGAAAAAACAAAAAACAAAAAACAAAAAAGACTTGGTAAATTAGTTTGTGCTAAGATAAAATCCCAGCTTTACTCTGGATTTTTAAACTTTAGTTTTCCTCAACAGGCATTATGGCTCTCTTACTATATGCTAGGTGCAGTGCTGGGAATTGATTAAAAATAAATTTTATGATGCTTACAATATTTTCTGGTAATAAAACTTAAACATAGTAGCCAAATATAGTGCTTATTGTTATTGTCAACTTGACAAATACTGGAATCAGTAGGAGATGGTCCTCTGGGCCCTGTGGGGGAATTATCTTGATTATGTTAACTAGATGGGAAGACCAATTGTAATTGGGTGGGACCATTCCCTGAGCTGGGATATTGAACCATGAGGTTCTGGTCTCTGTAATAGTGGAGAAAGCATGCCTACATTCATCACTCTCTTCCTCTAAGTGGATATAATGTGACCAGATGCTTGAAGAACCCAGGGTTTCTACCACAATGAACTTTATCTGGAACTCTGAACCAGACATAAATCCTGTCTCCCTTAAGTTGCTTTTATCAGGATTTTTTATTATCTCAAGGAATTTCTGTAAACAGGGAAAGAAACTGAGACATCAGATGTTCCAGTTTGGTGGCCATATTGTCACTCAGTTCTTGTGGTCCAGGTCCTCTGTGGTTTAGGTTATCCATAGTCCCAGCTTAATCCAGGTAAAACAATTCCTACTACATTATCATCTTTACTAAGTCTCTGTCTGTAACTTCTTAAGAGGCTTTGTGGTTCTTGCTTAGCACTTGTGAAATCTTTCAAGTTAAAACTATTCCACTGCTTTTTTACAAACTGAATATAATATGTTCCTGGCATTCTTTTTTTTTTTAACATTTATTTATTTTATGTATATGAGTACTCTATCTGCATTCCAGAAGAGGGCATCAGATCACACTCTAGATGGTTATGAGCTACCATGTAGTTGTTGGGAACTGAACTTAGGACCTTTTAGCCACTGTGCCATCTTTCCAGCCTCCTACCATTATTCTTGGAAAAAAAAATAAGGAAGGAAGAAAAACAGAAATCGGTTTTAGGAGAGTGATTAAGGTATTTCCCTTCTAGGATAGTCAGTATGTTGCCAAAGCTATTCAAAAACTTTTTGGGAGCACTGACTAACCTGGGATGTTCTTTTCTCAGGGAGCATATATAGACCTCTGTTGAACTTAGATATGGGGGATTGAACACAATATATTCACATATGACTAGCTCATCTTTAGGTAATAATGATTGGCATGAATCTCAGAATATCAAACAAATTATTCTCCATGCTTTTATTATTATTTTTTGATTTTATGTAAATTGGTATTTGGGCTATGTCTGTCTGTGTGAGTGTATCAAATCCCCTAGAACAGGAATTATAGACAGTTTTGAGTTGCCAGGTGCATGCTGGGAATTGAACTGGGGTATCTGGAAGTGCTCTCAAGCATGAAGCCATTTCTAGTCCTCCCCATGGTTCTTATAAAGTTTATAAAACCATTATGTGAGTTATTTTGTAATTATTTTATATAGAAAGTAATTTATAGTTTATGTCTCTCAAATTTTCATAATGTCTACTACTATTTGCCAACAAGCATGTCATTCAATGACTGAGATAAATGTTGTTAGTACTATAATTTTCAGAACCATCCCATGAGTCATAGGATGATTTTTAGTATTCAGAGCAAGAGTAAAGCATTAACTATGTCTTATGTGTGTAGCAGTGCAAGCATCTTATTTCCTTCTGACTTCAAATGGCCTGGGTATGGTCAGCTGGCATTCCTAGGATTCTAACTTACATGTGCTAGCTATCTGTTCTTTCAATCTGCAAACATGATAATATTTGTGTGTTTATCCCACACAAAAGCACCATTTCAGAGACCTTACATAGTCATAATGTCAAAACAGTTCCTCAGCCTTGACTTTTGAGGGCTAAGAACTATTTGTAATGTGGAGAAGATAAATTAGACTCTCATGACACCCAAATGGAAATCTGGATGATGGTTCTTAGTTCCAACCATGTGATGACAGAGTTGTACTTAAGGGATCAATGAGAATATCTTCTTAGTACCTTACTCTAGAAGTCACTAAGTCTGGATATATTTAACTCATAAGTGAATCACTCTCCCTCTCCCTCGCTCCCTCTCTCTGTCTCTCTCTCTCTGTCTCTCTGTCTCTCTCTCTCTCTCTCTCTCTCTCTCTCTTTTTCCTTTTATGTAAATGGATTCTTTCCCACAATACATTATGATATGATTTTTCCTCTCCTTTATCTGTGTAGTTCCTCCTTATCTCTTTTCCTGTCTGGAGCTAACCCTATTCTGTCTCTCTTTAGTAAATGCACAGGTATCTAAGGGGTAATAATTAAATAAAGTATAATAAAATAGAACAGAAGCAAACAAAGAGAAGGAAGAAAGCCTAAGAAAAGGTACAAGAGAGAGATGTAGTCACAGAGACCCCCTCCTTCGCATAACACAGAAACATAAAGGCAAAAGCCATTATATACAAACAAAGGACCCGTAGGGCAAACATAAGTAAAGAAAGTAAAAGAAAGTAAATTTTATAAAGCCCTGACACTATATTATGAGACAAGGAACTGCCAAAAAAAATGTCATTGAGGCCATATTCTGTTGGCCGTCTACTAATTTTCATGGAGAGGTCAGAAGACCATGCATTTGATGGATAATACATGTGGTTTCAGTATCTCATTACAACTGCAAAGAGAATTTTTCTTCAGTTTTGTTATGGGCTTATTTTAAGTCACTATAATCCTTAAAGAATAAGCTCCCATGAATGTTTAAGTGCTATCATGCTTGGAAGTATCTGTTCTGGGTGGGGACACTCTGACTTTGGACTCCGATCTCCGGAGTTTAGGCCATGACTTTGTAGCAGCCCAGACTTGGCACATGTTGCATTCTTACTGTGGTTGGTATTGGCATTCTCCTACCTAAACTAAACACTCATCCCCTTTCTTTGTTAGACATGTATTTAGTTTTTCCAAAGCACTCTAAAACGATTTCATGCAACTATAATCTAGCACGTTTTAAGTGTGAGACGGTAGTAAAATAATTACACATTGAACTTATTTCACCCTCGTAATGAAGTCTTGGGGAAATGTAGGAACGCTGAGAAGCTACGCTTTTCCCCTCTGTGATTAGCACTGCAAGCTTCCATAAAATAACTCCCAGTAAGCAGTATACGAAGATCATAAATAGCTATCATTTTGATTTGTGTTCTAAAGCCAAAGCGTATTAAATTAAGGCTGGTAAAAAAAATTATTAACTGCTTCTATTCTACATGTCATTGGCTAGAATTATATTTGCTATTAGCTTAGAAATTTTATTGAATGTACCTCATTATAGAGCCTTACAAGGTATTAAAATTTCCTCAGGAAACAGTATGCGCAGTTTTCAGATCATGATGATAAAGCTTCATTAAGAAGCCGTAGGAATTTCACATGTGACGAGAATATGCCATGTGTCTTTTTCTCCTTCTGCACAGGTGCTGGGTAGTGCCTGTGACTGGAGAGCCACAATTAAGAGGTTCCCCCGTACCCAGAGAAGCATGTGTGCTCTCCTGGAGCGTCATTTAAGAAACTCTTTGCTGAGAGGGGTTAGGCATAAATTTATGTTTGTTACTGGTGGTGACATTTAGAACACAGTCTGAAGCTCTCTTCACCGAACAGTCTGAAATCTGTAAGTTCTGTATTCAGAAGCTCAACTCCAGCGCTTTCAGTTACAGAGTCTGTCCTGATTTTGTTTTCCAGGGCCAGCCAGGGGACCAGGCTGCTCTCTTTACTGCACAAGCACGGCCCTCCCCTCAGCTCCCTCAGTATCCAGGGCTGCAACAAGCACAGGTACCCACACTGTTTTGAAGCAAAGGATTCCTTGATGTTTAACACTATTTATTCGGAGGAGGAGATCAAGGAAACTGCTTCTCAACTAGATTTAGAACTTAGTTATTTCCACTTCCATGATTTCGGAGAACAGTAATTGTTGAGTAGGTCCCAGGATTGATCAGGAAATTCTTAGATTAGAAATGGAAATTAGTTCAGACTTCTCTTCTGCTGCTGATACATATTGAAGCCATTGATCCAAGGTGGTGGCACACACCTGTAATATGTACCCAAGAGGCAGAGGCAGGAGGATCAAGGCCAGTCAAGATTATGTAGTTGAGACCGCATCTCAAAATCAGTCAACCAATCAATTAATTAAAATGTTGAGTCATCTCAGTTATTTATGATATAATATTTAATGGTACAACGTTATAGAAATTTTCATATTCAAAGGTAACTTCCATGAGGAATCATGGTAGAAGGACAGGATAATGGGCCATTGAGTCAAGTCACAGCACCGGTGTTGTTGACTTAGTAGCTAGATGACATGCACGTTACTCTGTGGTCTAGCTTCCTTTTCTGTAAGGGCAAGAGGAAAGATGTGAGATTCAAGGAAATCTATGGAATTAACATACTGTCACATACACAATAAATGCTCAACAAATGGTGCACTTACCTTTAAAAAGTGTAGATTTTTGCCAGGTGTTGGTGCTACATACCATTAGTGCCAGCACTTGGGAGGCAGAGGCAGGTGGAACTCTATGAGTTCAAGACCATCTATCTGGTCTACAGAACAAATTCCAGAACAGCCAAAGCTATACAGAGATACCCTGTCTGAAATAAGATAAAATAAAATAAAATAAAATAATCCTTTATTCTCCCTTTGCCCAAACTCTTTAGTAGTTTTATTATTTCTGCATCCTTACACCCTTACTCCTTTCTTTTTATTCAAAAAAGACCTGATACTTTGATAAGATTTGTGTTGGGGCTGGCTCTTCATTCCTTGTATAAAGCTGAAAGGAGTGCCCTGTTTGTCTTACATAGATCCTGAGTCTGGGTTCCTGTAGGCTGCTTCTGCATTTTAGTCTGTCTCTAGAGTCAGGGTTCTAACACTGCTTTAATATGTAGTGTTTGGGGGAATCCAGTGAACAGGCAGCATTTTGTTCAGAGAATTGTATCTTGTGATCCAGAAAACTCCATGTTTGTCATTTACATAAGGTATCAAGGTTTAGAGAAATAAGTTCTTGTATTAATGGGAAAGTATACCTTGTCAATTGATGTTCACTGGGCGTGGCTCCTTGCTTGTCCCACTTTGGAGCTGATACTGACATTGTTTTGGTTTTGTTGAATCTAGGCATGGAACGTGTGGATGCTTCGCTGGTTATTTCTATGCACAAAGGTGCCCTTTCTAGCCCGTAAATAGTCAGCTCAACTTAGAAAGCAAATGGATATCCACTCATTTTGAACTAGAGACGTCTGTAGAATTGTTATCCAACCAGTCTATTCTATAAGTGTCTGGTTAGACTTCTCTCTTGCAAGAGTAGGCATCCTCATATGTTGAGTCGTCCCAGCCTTTGAGAACAATGAGTTTCAGGTCGGACCTCCTGGGCTTATCTTTGCCTCACGTTTCTTAGTGATGGGAATATGGGTGCTAACTGGAGCACTGACATTTTCCTTTGTGCCTTCCTGCAGACCATGCCGCAGGGCTACACAATGTATGGAACACAGATGCCTTTGCAACAGGCAGCTCAGCAGCAGCCTGGTGGGGTGGTCCTTTCCCCCAGCTACAACTCCAGGGCCTATCCGGCTGCACATTCCAGCCCAGCACTGATGGAAAGACTCCGGCAGCTTCAGCAGCAGCCAAGTGGCTACGTGCAGCAGCAGGCCTCCCCGTACCTGCAGCCCGTAGCTGGCTCTCAGAGGTGATACCTGTTGAAGTAATTGCAATAGTAAACCCTCTCAGCCCTGGGATTGTTATTCTCCTTCCAAGCGTTTGATATTGTAATGGTTTTTGAGCTCCTATATTTGCGTCCTGACATCTCGGATCTTTTTGGTTTTTTTGGTTTTTTTTTTTTTTTTTTAACCAACATGCAGTAGAAGTTCCAGATTCTTTCATTCCAGAACACTGCGGTTTTGACTCACTTCTTCCATGTGTACTATGTAAGATTTTTTCAGATGATACCCGTGTGTTAGTGCTAGTGATCTTTCTGCTTTTTTTTCCCCCAAAAGGGTTTTTTATTAAAAGTGTCTGAGAAACTATCGATCATTGTTAGCAGCGACTTACTAGAATTTGCTGATCGGATCCAGTTTATGTTGTAGTATTAACTGTACATGATGCTTCACAAAGTTTTGTTATAACTTAGTTTCTATTTTTCCCACCTCAGAGATGACTCACTGCCAACTCTTCTGGTTCTTGTTTTAATCACACCCCTTCCTCCTAGGATGTGTCCATACTGCTTATTGTTGTAGCTGCTATCCACACATGGCTAAATTTAAATTAATTAAATTTGATTTAACATTTATTTCTGCAGACACATTAGTCACATTTCAAGTGCACATTAGTTGGCTATGACAGCATGGCTAGATTTGCGGTTCACGGTCTGTGTGCTGGTGTGAAGGCCTAGTATTGACAGGAGCCCCATGTTCAACGAGATGCTGGACTTTCTCTTGAAATTCTGTGGCTTTGACCAAGGGGCCTTTGCCTTTTTGTTTACTTCTAAACCCTGATAACTGTCTAACTAGTCCTAGTGGCTAAAGGCCATTTCATTGGATGACACAGATAAAAATCATTATTGCTTATCAAAATATACAATATAATCCAGAAGAATTAGGTTTGTAAAGTTGTGCATTGTATAGTGGATAGCAGCTTAGCTCCTATGCATTACCATCAATGACATGTCTGCTTAGGATAATAACTCTCTGAAGATTAGAAGGTAGGTGGTATTTGTGGGAAGTAAGCTAATTTGTAAAACCTGCATTATGCTCACCATGTTTTATAATAAGTAGTAGCAGAGCAGAGCTCAGTAACTTGAACTTCAGTGCTCAAAACATTCTGGGTTCAAATCTCACCTGTGTCATTTTTTTTTTCTGGATGACCTTAGTTATTTCTCTATGTCCACTGGTTCATTTTTAAAGTTAGATAATAAAACTACTGACTCATAGGGATACTCGATAATATATGATTGTTCAACCCTTCCACTCCCAGTCTTCCTGAAGTAAAAATTAACTTATCTTCACTTATTGCTAACAACTAATTTGATTTATTTGAGAAGTAATTTCTGTGTGATTGCTACTTTGCTCAAAGTAGTATGTTTACTGTCTTTTTATTCCCATTCGGTCACATTTGCTATCTGACCCTCTGGCCTTTTCCAATTTTAATTGTACACATGATTATTGAACATGAACTGTTTCTTGGTGGATATGTGTAAAATGCTGGAGGCGCTGACTGACTTCCGTGGTACGCCTGGTTCCTGAACACAAGTTGCATTATTCTTTGCCAGACTGAACCACCAGGCTCTACAGCAGAGCCCTCTGGTGGGCGGGGGAATTGATGCTGTGCTGACTCCCGCACATCCCAACCTCCCCTCGGTGCCCCTGCCTCAGGACCCAATGAGGCCCAGACAGCAGCAAGTTCGACAGCAGCAGAGACTCCTCCAGGTATGGGGGCAGGGAGGTGAGGGCAATGCCATCCCTTCCGGTAATGCAGAACATTTACAGTGAAGCGTTCAGTTCCAAAGCGCCCTACGTATTTGACACTAAGCACCTTGGCAAGTACACTGTAGTTCCATCTAGAGAGACTTTTCTTTTCTCTGTAACTGCCAGGCCATGGGCAGGAGACTGCATGGCACAGAACCATTCCCTTCCCCAAAGCTTCAAGGGGCACATGGGTGTCTTAGTTTAAATGTGCGCCTCAGTTTACTTGATCGCTAATTGACTAAGAGCCTACAATTTGCATACAAAATTTAATATTCATGAGGAAAAATTAGGAGCAAATGCAGCTTTCAGTCATCTCTTTGATTCTCATAACGCTATGATTTCTACACACACTTCTATTCTACTTAAACTGTGGAGATGGAGAAGCAGAGATTACAGTTTGGAGGGCTCTGTGTGGGAATCCAGAAGGTGATGGTATGTTCATTTGATATAAATACTTGAGTCTTCTAGGTAAACAGTTTCTCCCTTTAGCTCATTCGTGTGTCTAATTTATTCCAGTATTATTGTGGATGGGGGATATAGGCCATTGGTAAAGCACCTTCCCAGAATGCACACAGCCCTGGGCTAATCCCCAGCACTATAATGAAGGAAGAAGCAAAAGCAGGCAGGCAGGCAGGCGGGCGGGCAGGCGGGCAGGCGGGATTGCTAGTCCAAAATAAGGTACAACTTTATTTTATTTACCTACACAGAACCATGAGGAAATGTGAAATCTAATCAAGCAGGGTATGCACAAGGGAACTATATATGCTGTATGAGGTGACAGGCAAGAAAGACGGGGATGCAGAAAGGAACTTAAGGGAGATGTGTGTCAACTTTTACACTGGATAGAGAGAAGGAAAAAAAATAGTTCCCCTAAGAATTTAAACCATCAATATGCCCAAGTGATGAAGTCTGAATCTAGTGTGATCTATAAGATTATAGTTGAGAGGCTCCAAGGAAACAAGGAGAAGTGAAGACCAGCCCTCTGCAGAACAGAGCTTCAGTGTGTAATGTGACCATTAGTTTTTTAAAGGTCATGATACATTATTGATAACACATGGTAACTGATTTGGGTGACTGTAGCCTACCAATGTCCTCCTCATTGTATAGAGGCCATTGCCAAAGTGGTAAGACAAAACAAAACAAAACAAATCTACTCTTAAGTTGTCATCCATAAAATGGAAAAGATAATAAAGCGTCTTTCTAACTGTCCATCAGATAAGCCAACAATACAGTAAGACAATTCAAGCAAAGCACTAGTTTGACATTATTTCTAATAATTTTTAGTAACATAACTATTAAAACAGAGAATGGTAGGTTCTTTAGCCACTGTTTTACAAGTTTGCAGATATTTTTCAGGCAACTCTTTGAATGTCTCTGTTTTAAGATTTGTTACTTCTAAATCACCAAGGAGCGGTGCTTGGTTGCTTGCTTACCACTTTCTGCTTCCCCAGGGCATTTTCAAGGTTGCAAATAGATCATTTTCTTACTAGGGAACCTCTTACTTTCCCCCTGTTGGCCTGAGCCCTGACACTGTTTCTTATCAACAGTAGATTCCTGGGAGATAAAGAAAGGAAATGTAATTAGTTTGTTTGTCTGAATTACATTTATTCCTCTTTTTTATGGTTGGCTATTGACATAAAGGAAAATGTAAGCAATTGAGAAGTTGAGTTTATCTCCCTTGAAAGATTTTGCAGAGAACCAAGTGAATGGTAGCTTCCTCTTGCAATGCTTCTGATTCAGCCAGCACTGTTCATGTTGACACACATCTACACCACTGCTGGGATTACACATCTGCAAGTATTGCAGAACTGGAAGTAAATGTTTATTTTCACTTTAAAAGGAGAATAGTATATAGACAAAGTTGGGAAAATGCATATGATGAAAATCTAGTCAGGTCACCAGTAACTAAAGGCTACTGAGAGAAACTAATTTTTTATTTTTTATTTTGTATTGCCTTCCCACCTTATATATATATATGCATTCTGTTTCTTCTATGACCTAGATGTGCTTTCCAAGAGCTATTGATTTGAGCCAATATAGTGTGGACAGGCTTTTGTGTTTCATGTTAGTAATTTATTACACATTTTCTATGGGCTAGTTTATATCTTATATTAAAAAAAGGTAAAAATGAGGACTCCAAATATCATAAGGAAGATAGTAACTGGTGCTTGTGTTAGTTGGAAGTGTGAGATAGGTCACTTGTGGGTGGACAGGCAGAGCATGTGAAAGAGGCTGAAACAATAAGTGTACAAGATGTCCCAGGACAGTAAGCACTGGCTGCCAAAGGAAGAGACCTTTGATTCGGGGTGGTCTGAGAAGGCTTCCTGGAAGAGCAAGTTTGTGTCATTAAAACACTTGAAGGAAGAAGAGCAAGTTTGGCAAGGTAAAGATGTAGGATGCAGGGTTACAATCATGCCTCACACAGTGACGGGTGTGGGCTGTCCATGGTGGGCTAAGGTGACAGTGATCCCTTCAGAGTTTAATGCAGCTTAAAAGCACTTTTACCTTGTGACACCATGGGCTTCATTATCACGATAGCATCATCCCAGCACGATGCAACTGCGTTTGGATGTTGGTGCTATAAAGAGACGAATCCTACTGCCTCTTATACAAGAGCATCACTATAGTTAGTGTGAAGTGCTTAATACTAGGAAAGAATCATCCCCCGATGTGCCTGCTTATTCCTTACAGTCTATATTGTTGTTATGGAGTATACTCCTGCTTATTAAAATACCTTTTGTGGTTGGAGATGTACCTCAGCAGTGGAGCACGTGCCTGGGATGCATGAGGCCCTAGCTTGAGTTATCCGCACTAGAAGGAAAGAATAAAACAGTATGCTCTGTTTTATCGGCAGCAGGCTCGTGCATCTTGTGTTTTCTAGGTCTCTAAATTGCATCATTTACCATGTCCTTAATTCACTCTTAATTTCATTTTGTTCCCCATGGCCCTAGAAGTAATAAGCTATCCAGTGTATATGCTGCAGCCTAGGTGTGTGGTTGGCTACACCACCTATATTTTTATAAGTATACTATACAACATTCAGACACTGCAAGAGTCACCTAATGACATATTTTTTGAGAGTCTATCCCAACTGTTTTGCTTAAATGGAAGAGATAAAATGTATATTAGCGAGGGCTGTTCAGATGTGTCTCAGCCCCACCATTTTAAGGGGCTACCATAATCTCTTTCTTTCTTTCTAGATGCAGCAGCCCCAGCAGGCCCCCCAGCCCCAGCAGCCCTCACAGACCCAGAGTCAGGCCCTTGGTCTCCAAGCAATGCAGCCCCAGCAGCCTTTGGTAAGGCCTGGTGTGTTGGAACCAGGATGTGGGTTTCTCTTTTAAAGCAGGTGCACTCTCCATAGCCGTGAAATTTTAAGAGGGGAATTGTCTAAATATACTTGGCCACCTTTCCTAGAATTCTGTCAGCATTGTGTTCTTATAGGAAATGGCATATTTGTTTTCATTTAAATCCATAATTAATATGCATTAATAAATTTCAATATACAGATAAAATTTTGCTTCATTCAATTTTCCAATTCCTTTTTGGAAAAAAAAGTAAAGCACTCAATGGATGAAAATCTTATCAGTAAGATGTTAAGACATTTTCTGTAAAGAGTAAAGAATGATTTCATGTATATGTTAAGATGATCTTAGATATTTTATACCATCCTCAGAGAGTATGAAAGTAATTCGTAAAATGACATGTTAGAAATTAAACCAAGTCTCTTTATCCAGTTAGCATTTTCTGCAAGAATTTCCACGTTCATTGTTCATAATCTACAGTCCACTTCTTTAATGTCTCAAATTGAATTTAGGAACATGTGCATAACACGGATGTTTTGAAAACCTCAGCGATGTTGATGGCTTGTTCTCTGAGTTCCACCCGAGGGTTATAGGTTGCTGTACTCATTGCCATTGGAAAGCAGCAGTGCCACAAATTGTCAGCCCAGAATGGGAAAGCCAGCCTCCAAAGTGTGTAGTGAAAGAAAGGAGCATGGAGCCATGGCAACACACTGGGGAGAGACAGCGGAGCTCCGTGGCTAAAGGCTGGACCCCAGCAGGTCTCTCCTGTGGAACCAGCCTAGTAGAGGGTCCCCGCTAGGGAGGCCCCGGTTCATTTAACACTACTGCTCTGGCCAGCCAAGTCCCGTTTTTCCCCTGTTCTTTTGTACCAAGTATCTAGCTTTTCCAGTTTTGATTTTTTTTTTGTTTGTTTAAAAATATTTATAGCACTCTATGTAATCTTTTTTTTTTTTT
>NW_022196898.1:9794815-9820233 GCF_008632895.1 Mastomys coucha
TTTTGTAAGTAGAGGAAGAAGGCTTCTTTGTGAGGTACATAAAGTTGGCTAGGACGACTTTTTAAGAAGGTCTGTAAAAGAGACTTTTCAGCTGGAATACTGCTCACCTGCATAGTTTTCCACCAGGAAGTTGTACCCTCCCTCCCTGCCTCTCTCCTTCCCTCCTTCCATCCTTCCCTTGTTTCAGGAATTACTAAAAAATGAATCCACCCTGCAAACTCCCTTTCCCGCCATGCCACGTTCTTGTGCCGGTATAGTACAGGCCTCAACACTAAGTTCTGTCGAGTTCTTGTTATTCTCTCCCAGCTATGCAACATCTCGCTCACATGCAACTCTTTACATACCCCCACAATCATTCATCTAGCTAGCGCCTAAAGCCCAGTAGGTAAAGCATGACTCTTAAATTATTCTTAAGGCTTTAATATCCAAACAGGTTTATATAATAATAAGATCACAATTTACAAGATGCCAATACAATAATTTCAGAACCAAATAATAAAGACAATATTTTGACCCAATTAATTTAACCTTGTAAAAACCTTATTAGCCTGGTTATAACCACATGGGGTCTGGCTCGTCCTCATCTGCCTCCATGATGATCTCTCTCCTCCTGCTCCTGACCTTTCTCCTCCTCCAACTCTAGCTCCACCTCTCTATTCCTGTCCAATTACAGGCCTGTCACTGCCCTAATGTGATTGGACAGAGAAAATGCTGCATCCCTCCCTCCCTCCCTCCCTCCCTCCCTCCCTCCCTCCTTCCCTCCCTCCTTCCCTCCCTCTTCCCTCCCTCCCTCCTTTCCTCCCTCCCTTCCATAGTTTCAAACCCACAGAAATGTTTCAAGAGTGGACAAAGAACTTCCCTAGCTCCTTCCCCTGCTCACTAAGTCCCATATGGCCACCTTTGTCTTTTGATTCCCCTCCTCCCTCAGTTCCAGTTTTGAGTTTTTCCTGATCCTCACATACCAGGCAGCTATAGCCATGTACCAGTGTAATGTTAAATATTTCAATCTGTTTTTCCCTAGAGCAAGATGGCTGGGGATGTAGTTGAGTTAGTAAAGTGCTTGCTAGCATGAGTCAAGCCCTGGGTTGGATCTCAGCATGGCAAAACAAATGAACCCACAGACATAAAACCACTGGTTATGATGGCTGAAGTCAGGACATTGAACACTGATGTAATACTCTGATGTATAAATGTTTTTTTTTTCTTGATTATGGCAGTGGTAATTCAGTATCCTTTCTGCCATGTATTTCCCTACCTGTCTCTGGTTTATTACTATGTAGCTTCCATGTCTGGTTTACCCACACAGAATTTGCAACAATTCCAAAGTGCCCTGACTTCATCTTTGTAATGTTGATTTATTTGTTTATTTTTTAAATGTTACTGAGCCGATTCACCGCTTAGGCATGACACAAAGCTGTTTCTGTGTTGAAGAGCTGCTTCATGTACCTGCATCACAAGAAGATTCTTAATTCCTGGGGAAGTTGTGTCTGATGGACTTCCATCATAAAGTCACTGTTACTTTTAAAGTAACAATGCAAGGAAATGGTTTCATCTAATCTGTCCTGTTGCACATCAGACTCTCACCCACCAGTGTTGTCATGGGCTGTCTCTTTCCATTTCTACTGCAGAATGAGAAAAATGCTTACTTTCAAATGCCGTTGTCTTGTTTTTAATTGCCTGGTATTTGATTCACAGGAAGAGCTTCCCTATTGTTGCTTGTCTGTCTTTAAGTCATGTTTCAAATACAAAGGAAGGTGTGCCTTTTTAAGATTTCATTTCAGTTTTAATTATTTGTATATTTGTATGTCTGAGTGTTGGTTTGTGCTTGTGAGTGTAGTGTCTCCAGAGACCAGCGAAGGCATTGAATTCCCTGCAACTGGAGTTAATTGTAGTTATGAGCTACCCGAAGTAACTTGGGTTCTAGGAGCTGAACTCAGGTCATGTGGAAGAGTAGTGTTTGCTCTTAATGGTGAGCCACCTCTCCAGCTCAGGAAAGCATATCTTAAAAGTGAAACCCACCACCTGACCCTTTGATTTAAAAATCTGACATTACTAGGAATAGCTTAAAATCTTCTCCCAACTTTACTGTTGTTACCTAGCAATAGTTAGAAGACGTTTGCTGATTTAAAAGTCATCAAAATGGAGGCTGGAGAGGTAGCTTAGTGTTAACCACTGCACTGGCTGCTCTTCCAAAGATCCCGAGGGTCAATTCCCAGCACCCACATGGTGGCTCAAGACCATCTGTAATGGGATCTGATGCCCTCTTCTGGCATGCAGGTATATATACAGATGGAGTACTAAAAATAAATATATAAATACAGATTCATAAAAATAAATCTCTTTTAAAAAAAAAATCATCAAAATCCTTCCCCAGTCTGAAGGTACAGCTCAGTGGCAGGGGGCACTTGCCTAGCTCATACAGGACTCTGGGTTTGATCCCCCAGAGTATAACACAATGAAAAAATTTCTTTCCATTGACTAGGTTATTAAGTCAGACAAACAAAACTTAACACTAGTCTCTTTGTGTTTTCTTTCTATACCCAACCAGGTATTCTAGAGGTGTTTTGACAGAGAGCCAAAATCTATGTAAATAGATTGTGTCGAGTGTTTGGAACATTTGACGCTGACTGGAAAAATCCTAAGTCCGTCCTTATGTAAAAGAAAGATTCCCCTGCTATAGTACTGCTGTTACCAGCGGTGTTGGCTGTGATCCTGTCGGAAGGAACTATCACATAGTTGCACCTTTCTAGTGACTTATGATGTACATGAGACCTTGTTAAATGTAAGGAATCCAATAATTCAAGAATGGTAACTTGTATGTAGTAATTGCTAATGAGGAATGATTGTACAGTAATACCCTTTTTTAGCAAAACTGCAAACTTTAAATGTAGAACTGTGGTTATTGTTGAATATATAACAATTACAGCATATTTAAAGCATACAAGCTTTTTAAACTTTTGATTCAAATGTGTAATTAAATGAAACATTGCATGCTATATTCCTCACAAATAAAAAATCCCTATATTTCACTTACCTATAGTTATTCATATTTAATCTATATTTTTTCTTATAAGGAAATGTTTAAAGATTCACTCACACAGATACATAACTGCCATCACAAAACATGTCATTGCCATAACTCCAGCACTAGGCAGGTGAAAACAACAGGATGGCTGGAGTTCACAGGCCCATCAGCAAAGCCATTAGTGAGCTCTAGGCTCACTGAGAGACGGCCCATACAAAACTACAAGGTGGGAAGTGACAGAGGATGACACTTGATGTTAACCTCTGCCTTCCACAGTAAGCTTAATTTAGAGGTCAGGCCAGGGATTTTCCTCCTCCTGTTACTAAATTGTATTTCATTTCATGTGTAATAATGATATCTAATGCCTTGGTTACTTTCCTGTTGTCGTAAAGAGACACCATGAATTAGGCAACTTAAAAAAGAAAGCATTTTACTGGGAACTCCTAGGGTGAGTCCATGACCATCATGGTGGGGAGCCTGGCAGCAGGCAGGCAGGCAGGCAGGCAGGCAGGCAGGCAGGCAGGCAGGCAGGCAGACAGGCAGGCAGGCAGGCAGACAGGCAGGCAGACAGGCAGGCATGGTAATAACACAGTGGATGAGTGGTCACGTCTGCAGACCAGAGGCAGAGACGGGGCTTTTCAAATCTCAAAGTGCACCCCAATGACACACCTCCGAATTCATCATGAACACTACACCAACTAGAAACCAAACATTCCAGTATATGAGAATGGAGACAGTTCGCATTCAAAACACCGTATTTGAGAAATAATAAAGACTTGCTGAAGGTGTAACATTAGCTTTGTTCATAGCTTGTGCTGCAGAATTCCTGATGAATGGCAGCACCAAGTGTCTTAGATGTGTTTGTTACTTTGGGTAGGATAAACAAAGAAGATGAATTCTGCTACTAAACTGTATTTATAGGTCTGGGGAATTTTTTTCTTTAAACTGCCCTGTTATAGTTTAGAGCAGGGACAGAGTTATGCGGTCATTGACCCAGTAGCATTAGAGCATAGCTCATCAAAGGAAGCTTGACATTTTTATACTCAGATTATAGTTCTGTGAATACTTAACTGAGTTATTGTGTATAAAGAGCATGCAATTTAATACTGACTTCTAAGGCAATAGTAGTGATTATTAATGGTATAGTCTGTGTTTCACCCACTGGCTTACCATACTACCATCCCAAGGACTGAGGAATTAATTCAGAGCATGGACATAACATTTCTTCTCCTCATGCTCATGAGAAAGCAATTTAAGGGAAATAAAAGTCTTTATTATTTATTAATAGTAAATTTAATAAAAATATGTAATGGGCTTTTTATTTTATTTTTCTGTTTGGCAGAAGGCTTCCACTTCTCAACTGAAAAACACAGTATTGTTTCAATAGAGGGCAATCTTTCATAAATAATGCAAGCAGGAGTTATAGCCAAGGGACCAGAAGGTTTGTGTGTGTAAGACTCAGGATGGGCTAGGAAATTTACAGTGGTCCGATCTAAGTGTTCAGTTTCAGAATTAAAACTTATAGGAGTGGTCAGTTCGCATCATCATAATTCTTTCTTAGGTATACTTTATTTAGTACATTTGTGTACCTATGCTATCAATAAATCTATATCTATACCTATCCATCTATCTATCTATCTATGAATATATATATATCTGTATGTATATATCTCTCTCTATATATATGTATAGCTTTATGTGTCAATATCAAGGGCACAATGCCTCAGCAACTTTAAGAAAAAAAATTAACATTTCCTTTTTGATTACGTTCACCAAGGTTCACTAATTTTTAAACACCTTGGCTTTTATCCATAATAGACATCCTTAGCAGATCCAGCTCTTGTTTCGGGCCTGCTCTCCCCTTCAGTTCCTGTCTTTGGAGAAGAGGGTGGTGAGCTGGCTGCTGAGCAGAGGTGAGCTCAGACTCCTCTAGTGTCGTGGTTGATGCTGCATGAAGGCAGGAGGAAGTTGCCAGACCACCCTCCTGGCCTGCCACTCCCTGCCTGCCGATGGTTGCAGTGGATTTCAGTGCGGTACTTATTTGTTATAATCAGTAGAAGACAGCAGCCTGTGAGGCATTAGGGAGTGTACCATGAAAGTACCAAGGATGCTCTTTGCCCCCAGAGGACTGAAAATCATTGGAAATGACTGAATGGCTGTGTCGTGCATGAAAAGTAGCATATGATGGCTAGACCTTTTTTAGGTGAAGAGCTTCAGGATTTATACTGACGTGTTAGTTAGGTACATGAACTTAGGTGGCTTAAAAATGGTTTTCTCTCTCTCTCTGTCTCTGTCTCTCTCTGTGTCTCTTTGTCTCTGTCTCTGTCTCTCTCTCTCTTTTTCTCTCTCTCTCTCTCTTTCTCTCTCTCTCTCTCTCCCTCTCTCTGTGTGTATGTATGTGTTCTGGAAACTGGAAATGAAAGATGGGGATTCAGCAGTAGTGGTTCCTTTGCTTGCTGATGGAAGAGCCTGTGCCATGTCTCTGTTCCAGTTTCTCACTGTACACTGGCTGCCTTTGGTATCCAAGCCCTGTTTCCCCTCACATGGCTTCCTCACTGTTTGCACTAATGTACCCATATCTCCCTTTTTATGAGAGTACCATTCATGTTGTGTTAGATTCCATGATAATAAGCTCATTTGACTTGGCTACCACTAGAAAGGCTATGCCTCCAAGTGATGTCACAATCCTGGAGTTCAGGACTAAAGCATTTCTATTTTCAGTGATACAGTTGAAGCCCTAACAGAAACCCAAAGATAGAGAAATGTGGGGAGCCCATGATGGAAAGCTTCAGTGTAAGCCACTGTGAAAGGCAGTGTTTGATTCGTTGCCTTTTGACTATGACTTTGTCAGTCTCCTTTAGTTTGGTGGCATCAGTTGAGACATGATAGACAGTGACAGTCAATACCCATGGCCAAGTTAATCACTGTAGAAAGGTGTTTTGAAGGTTAAAAGTGCCTTAGGACAGAAATTGTCACCTCTTCAAGATGTCCTAGGGAAGCTTTTCTGTCAAATGAGTGTGAAAGACTAAGAGAAGCCCACAGCCATCAGCTAAACTTAGTGTGCATGGGTGTGTGATTTGTTTGCTGTGGGAAAGGACAGCTAACGGTAGCCTCTGCCCTTTCTGGGAGAAATTTGTGTGGTGTCTCAAGCTTGGTCATAAGTGTAGTTCTTGATTTACAGTCCTTTAAAGGTTCATGTGTTTAAATTATTATTGACTCTGTACTATGGATGAAGCATTAAGTGCCTTCCAACACTTCAGAAAATAATATCCATACTGTGTGACTAAGTCTATTCTTTTCATCTTATGCAGCCTTCATCAGGTGACTTAAAATACACTAGTCCTTGGGGGAAGATTCTGTTATATTCCATTTTGCCTTTCAAAAAACATACATGATAGCAGCATTAGTTAATAAGGGCTGTGACTTTTGACAGCAGCCACAGACAAAAGTGTTATACTGGTCTTTCTCGGGGAATTCATGTTCTGTTATGAGAAACTGAGATGATAGTTTTAAGAATACCCTTAGGATTCAGAAGCCAGATGACACAACTCTCATCTATATCATGAGAATATTGATAGTAAAGGTTCATAGTCCTTTATATTCATGGTCTAAATTCAAATACCTCTGAAGATGCAAGATTAAACAGCCAAAGCTGAGGAGGAGAGCCGTTCAGCTCTCTCCAGATGCACTCCCTGGAAGGGGCTGTTTGGATGCATAGTTGCAGAAACATAGTATGTGTGGAGAACGGTACGTGACATGATGAACGTTAACACACTAAACTCCATGTTCTCACACACTAAATATGAAAGCACCTGCCCCAAACGTTTTGGACAGACTTCACATCATTGTTCCCACATCAGAATTAAGTGTGGGAATATGTACCTATAATGCCCACAATAGGGCATGAAACATAGAAAGACTTATTAAATAGGATTCTAAGCATTGAAACAATTGAATTAAAAAGAAAACACATACCTTTGTGAATTTTCCACACAGAGGCATGATTGTTGTTCTGTTTGTCCAGACCTGTATGTGAAGAGGGTTGGTGTTGGCAATGGCTTATCATCTTTGTGTGTCATTATACATGGAAGAGTCATCTTGGCAATGCTGTCTAAATTAACAGAATTTTCTGTTAAATTTGAATTTCAGGCAAGCATTTAGCAAAAGTTTTACCTCAAATCTTCTGTTGGGTTACTTAGACTAAATTCAGTATTTGTCACATGCAATATTAAATATTAGTAAAATAAAAAATTACTCATTCCTTGTCTGAAATTCACATTTAGCTATGCATTCTGTATTTGTATTCCCTATAAGACTTACAATCCTGAGCAGCTTTCAGTCATACTGAGGATCTCCAAGGAAGAGAGAATTATGTTACATTCACATTGAGAATGAATGGCCTTATCAAAAACTCCTCAGAGATGTGAGGCAGATTAAGGTCAAGCAATGCAGATGTGTTACAGGCATAGCACAGACCTCTAAGCCTAGTGGAGGTAGAAGAAGGGAGGTGGAGAGAGCCAGGTGACCTGATGGAAGAGCCCAGACCCTCCTACCTTGGATGCACTTGGCTGTCAGAGAGCCCCTGTGGAAGAAGCTAGTAAAAATAAAGAAAGCTCCTTTACTGTGCTCCTTCCTAGCCTGGTTCAGCTCCTACCTTTCTGTCTCTTGGGGTGCTCTCTGGGGTGCTGTGGCGACCTGGTTATTGTGTTCCATACAGGTGGATGGCACAGAGTGAGGGAAACAGGAAACAACGAGCTCTTCTTGTACAACTAAGAGATGCTTGTATCAGAGCATCCCAGTTGTTTCTAGGCTATGAGAAGACGGCCAAGGAGTAGAGAAGGAAAGAGAGGCAGTCTGACACCTGCAGTTAAGAAGCGACCCCGTGTGACTGTGATTCTAATCAAAAACAGTTTTTCTTCTAGCAGACACTGATCAGTCTCCCCCTGCCCCCCAAACATCAGCCGCAGTTTCTTGTGTGGTACTTCCAGTTTCCCTCACACAGCGCTAGGAAAAAACTCCTTAAAATATGAGTGTTCTTGGTGTCTGGCTCAGCTCACCTTGTCATGGCTGCCACATGAGCCCATTCTCTGCCTCACAGGCTCTGTTCTACCCATGGGGTCTGTCAGCATTGGACAGATCTCCACAGCAGAGAACTTGTATCTTGTCAATGTGGTCTTTGAAGGAGTAGGCTACCTCTGTAGTGAGGACATCTTCATGGAAACTCTAAAGATAAATGCCAAGCAAGTACCTGCGGGAAGCACTGTTTGCCGGCTGTACTGTAGACAAAACCAAACGTATCCAAACTGAGCATGTGAATAGCCAGACCCAAGGTGCAGCCTGTGCCTTGTGGAGCACGAGTGGCTGACTCATCCTTCCCCTTGTTGCAATTGCAGTTCCCCAGGCAAGGCTTGCAGCAGACCCAGCAACAGCAACAGACAGCCGCCCTGGTGCGACAGCTCCAGAAGCAGCTTTCTAGTAAGTACCTGTCTCACACCAAGCCAGGGGAGCCCTGGAAATCAGCAGCAACAAGCCCGGCCTAGTGGACTCTTCAGAAATCACACTGTGTCCTCTGAAGCATTTTAAAAGACATTTTTAATTGAAATAGAATTACATCACTTTCCTTCCTTGCTTTCTTCTGTCTCACCTCTCAGCTACCCTCCATTAAACTCATCTTAGACCTCCACTGTCCACTCCTCTTTTATTTGATTATTTTTGTTGCATCCATCCATCCATCCATCCATGCATACATATGTGCATGCATACACACATATATACATGCATGTATACATACCTACACACACATATATATATGCATACATCCATACATATGTACATGCATGCACACATACATGCATGTATACATACCTATATGCATACATACATATATGCATACATGTATACATATGTGTATGCATACACATATACATGCATACATATATATACGTACTTGCACATATACATACATGCACACATGTATACATACATATATAAATGCATACTTTTTTCCATGTTTGGCTTGGTCTGAAGTATTTTACTTTGTCTTAGTTTGATTAGTCTTGGGCTTACCTTTTTCTTCACCTGGAAAAGCCTCATTTTTTCCCTTAAATTCAATATTTTCCTATTGTTTTATGTGACTTTCCCAAAGCACAGCCAACCCCCTTTTCTTTGTTTTATTTTATGGTGCTGAGGATAGAACCCAAGGATTCCTGTGTGCCAGACACGTGTTCTACTGCTTGAGTGCAACTCCATGCCCAGGTCCTGTTTTTATAGAGCTAGAAATGTTTAAGGAGAAATTCATCCCGTGACCTTGACTTAGATCACCCCTAGGCCAGTATCTCAGGACAGAATCGTTTTAGAAATGGGAGTGAGGACCCTGTGTTGTAAAGCATAGTGGCTTGGAGTCACAAGCCCTGACTTCTTTGCCGGTGTGCCCATTATTGACTGGGTCACGTGTTCCCATCTAAGTAGCGGAAGGAGACATGTTTTCCATTGGCTTTCAGATTCAGTGTTTCTGAGTTACAGAGTGAAGTCTGCTGCATGTTGAAACAGTGATATGGCATCCATTTGTGGCTGAGGGGTAGCTTTGTGCATGCTTGCTTTGCATGTGGGTATCTTGACAGAAAGAATTGCCCCTGTGCCCCCCGCCATACTCCTGGTGTCTCTGCCAGTCACAATTAATATCTTAATTTTTCTTTATTTTATTTTGTTTTTGTTTTTCTTTTTTGGTCTTTAACATAAAATGTATACTTGTCTGTGTCTTTATGTAACATATCACCATGTTCAATGAATACATACATGAGATTTTTGTTTAGTCTCCATCTTGAAATATATGTGTATGTTTTCATGTAGCCTCACTTAATTTTGGTTACATGAAGTAAGATCGATTTTTTTCTAGCTGTTGTTTAGTAGGTATAACTCTATTAAATAATTTGTGATTAAAATAATGAAATACAATGATATTTTAAAGTTAAAATTCTTGCAGAGAATATAACCTGAAGGCAGAGATTTGCCTTATAGTGTCTATAAAACAGCAGTGAGGAGTCCTATATCTTAGTCTTATCTGAAGAGCATGTCAGCTTCCTCTGCTGTCCCCAGTGTCAGGAGCTCTTGAACACTTTGAGTCAATTTCTCTAATCCCAAGGCACTATGTTGGCAGCTGTGAGACTCTCTTGTAGACTTGGCCCCTCTACAGAATACATATGGTCACATTATATGGTTATTGGCCCCACGGTCTATCCAGTTGCTCTGTTCTCCCATAGCTGAGGCTGTTAATGAGAGGCCCACCAGAGAGAAGGTGTTATCTGCAGCACCAGTTCACGTCTGTAACTGTTACTTTTGCTTTCCTCTTAGGTAACCAGCCACAGCAAGGAGTGACTCCCTGTGCGCACCCTTCACACTTTTGAATCAGAAAGAGAAGACATGAAGTTTATGTTTGCACTGAAAAACAGAAAATCAAATTTAGTAGTCATCATATGAAGTCTCCTTTGGTCTTTGGTTTATTTATGTTTTCCTACATTTTATGCTACATTTCATAGAGAGGTATTTAAATAAGTAAAGGAGTCATGGTTTGGTTTTTATCATATTTAAAGTAGGTTTTAAAATGTGGATCATGCAGGCCTACTCCAGATAGTGTGGTAGCAGACCTTTTGAAACTGGTGCTTTTTTATCTCATATTTACATAAAGAATGAATTATGGTAGGTTTAAATATTTATGTATTCATTAATGTTTTTTTTTAACCCGTGGTGGACCAAACTACTGATTGGAAAGATGTGGCGGGTCTCATGGGAGTGGACACATTCGCTTTTCACTCGACCGTGGTGGTCGGGTGAATGTTTCTTAGCATCACTTTAATTTGAAATGTTGATCATGTTCATAAGCACTTTATAAACTTTGTTCGCATTTATGAAGGACTTTGCTTCGCTTTTGTTGTGGTCCAAAGGTGCTGAAACAGATTGTTGCGTAGTACTCCGCTTCTTCAGGGCTTCTGCCAGAGCCACCCTGAGATCTGTGGGAGCCTCTTAGAAGCAGCTGCGTTCAAATTTGTTCCCAGTGGCAAAATAACCTTTAACCAGATTCTTCATGAAGGTACAACATATAAACATGGGAGGCCAGAAGACCAAACCATGGTGGAATCAATCCCTTTACTTACTGCCAGTTTTGGTAAAAAAAATAAAAAAGAAGAAGAAGAAGAAGAAGAAGAAGAAGAAGAAGAAGAAGAAGAAGAAGAAGAAGAAGAAGAAGAAGAAGAAGAAGAAGAAGAAGAAGAAAAGAAAAGAACTGTCCAGTTTAAGTTCTTGAGAACCTTATGCCAACTTGAGAAAAATAAAATAAAACAAAATCTCCCAGCTGGCCTTAGATTCCACAGTGCTCAGACTTGACATGGTTTCCAGAGACTCTGGCCCCACAGTCCAGAGGGTTCTGGTAGTCATCAAAGGTATACTTGCTGTTAATTTTTTATGGTAAGTATTTACAATTTTGAATTTAATTATTAATGTTGGTGTCAGTCTTGGTTGTGTATTGCTTCTACTGTATTTATAAACCGGTGCAAAAAGCACAAGTAAAGTAAATTATACATCAAATTTATTATAAAGAAATAGTAACTATTTTAACTTTGTTCAAGTATGTGGTAATTTGCTCCTATTAGAGTGAAAAAATACAGTAAATTATTATCAGTTTGTGTAACTTAAGAGTATTCCGTATAATATTTTTTTAGATTTAGATGCATACAATTTTGAATGTGAAAATTGCAGGGCATTTTAAGACATGTAGGGATCTTTCCCAGTCCTTTGTTGGGTTCACTTTCTTTTTGCCATATGATTTCACATGTAATGTAGTCAAGCATACTGTGAATAGATTGTCTATGAAGAGCTAACCCTGTAGAACTACTTTTTTAAAATGTAGCTAGTAACGACTTCAGACGATTTCTTTCGCAGATCATTATTATAAATAATTTATATCTTCCTAGGTGAGTTACTCATTGCAAAGTTTGGCTTATTCAAATGACCTCAGACCCATGTTTGCTCACTTTGCCATGGCGACTTCATGTGAACTGCTTTGTACACTGTGAAATATACCCCTCCAGCCTGCTTGTTTTGTGTTTACTCTGGGCTGGAAAAGAATTGCCAAACATTAAAGACCATTCTTCCCACTGAGTTCACTCCCATTCTCTCTGCTCTCAGACAGTGCAGAACATTTCAGTGGTCCCATATGTCTGCTTTGCTTTCCTCTCCAGAGTCATTCTTAAAATTCATGAAACTATTTTTCCCCCCAAGGTAATATACCCTATGACTGTGTTCGCAAAACCACCGAAGTGTGAATGTTGTGCCTAGTGAGTGGGTCATATCCTGTCCTCTCTGGTCTTTATTCAATGATTGTTGATGGTTAAAACCCCAGTTTCAGTTTGACCCTTATGTGTTTTGTAGCTGAGCATTGCGAACAGCAGGGTGCGTGTTAGCATTGCATAGCATTTGTACGCACTTTACCCCTTGCAGAAGTTAATTTATTAATCATTTTGCACATGAATGCTATGGTTATCCTTTTGTCATTGTCTGTTTTGTTTGTTAACACGAGGAAGGTAAATCATGCTTAAAGCCCTCTCGTTCTGAGAAGCTGTGGGGGATGAGGAAAAACCTAGAACTATTTTTCCCTGTGTGTTACAAGGAAAGCAACTGGAATTTTAAATTTAGTTATTATATTTACTGCCACTTAATTCTGCATTCTGAGAGGTTTTATTTCTTCCATAGCAAATGCATGTGGTTTGGCATTAAAATTGTCCTAAGGAAAAGCTCTATTGCAGAACCTTGTCATTTGCTGAGTGGGTTGCAGATAGGAAATTAAAGACCAGACCTTGAAATCTAATGGAATTGGGTATACTTACCATTTCTGGCTATAAGAACCCCTTAACACACGTGTTATATTGTAGGCTGATTCCTTAGAGGGTGGCATTTCTTGTTTCATGTCCTCTTCTTCATCCAAAAGTAGAGGGAGATTACTCTACAGTGGGTGTCATTTGACCTCTGGCAGCCATAGAGTACCTGTGCTAACTGTAGTCGGCTCATGACTGAGGTAGGGGCCAAAAGAAAGCAGGCATCATGGAGACACGGTGAAGTAAAGTCCCAGATGATTGGCATGAGCTAACAAAGCTCTTAGTGTTCTGGGCTCACTGAATGGCTTTTGCTTTTTAATTTACAAGGCTCCTACAATTTATAAATAGAAGAAATTTGGACAGAAGCCAGAGAAATTATTCTAGAAAAATCCCAGCCTTTAGAATAAAAGAGGTAAATCATATGATACCCTCACGTACATTTGGGTTAAATGAAACCTGTAATATTGATACGGTGAATTATAAAAATAAAATCCAAAATTTAAGTACAGTGAAACTTCATTATATAGAAGCAGTTGTCTAGACTCTTGGAGGGATTCCTCCTTAGAAAGTCTTTCTTAAGGGTGGCTCCAAACCATGGGTGCCTGAGCTAGGTTTTCAAGTTATAAAGAAGTTTCATTGTACCTGTAAAGCATTTCAGGATGACAGAGGTGTTGACAAATGTGAAACACACTTTGCACTTCCCAATGTGTGAGCATTAGGCTGCCTTTACGTGTAGAAAAGCTAGCCTGCATTTGTTTTGTTTTGTTTTGTTTTTGTTTTTGTTTTTGTTTTGTTTCATTTTCTTTAATGCAGGTATTAAAACAATGGGAACTTTCAGTGTGAACAAATGGTAAACTAATGATCATAATCAAAACAGTTCTGTACTTTGTCTTCTGTAGGTTTTATCAAAATGTTTATAAACCAGTGACAAAATATTTGTACATTGAGATTAACACAGACTGCAAACTTAATCTTTCACGTTGTCTCCATTCATTCTGTGTGCGATGTTTGTAATATTGGTAGAAAATGGATACGAGGCAGCTGGCAACTGTTAGCGAGAGGAAGGTCTTTTTACTGAAAATTCAGGTGCATTAGCTATTTGTTAATTTGTAGTGGATCATTTTCTCTTAATGTTTGTTATTATTTGTTGGCAAAATCAAAGTGCCTTAAGTTAAGAGTTTGCTTTGAAATCCATAGAAACTCAGTATCAGTTCACAATGCATTTATTTACAAGTCTCATTGCATGTCCATTGTAAATTTAATACTGTAAATGTACTCAGATTCATTTACATGTCTATGGCTGCCTTTGATTAAACTTCTTCCAAAAAATAAACTCTGCAGATGTTGGCTTTTGTTCAACTCTAGTTTCTCCCTTCCTGTCAGAGTACCTGAATGTAAGTCGTTGCATAATCAGTACCAAGTAGGTTCTGTGCTCTGCATTTATAGACTCCGGAATCTGAGGTTTGGAGATTCTGAATGACCAGCGTACCTTGTAGGGGAAGCATCTCACTTCTGTGGGGTTTTCTTTCTGTTGCTGTTGAGAGCAGGGAGTGTCCTGGTGTCTCCCAGGTGATTTTTGGCTGGGGGACTCCCAAGGCCACACAGTGAAGCTGCATTGCTTCTCCTGTCCTCCTGAGCATGTTCCTGGGTAGGTAGTTTATAATTCGGGGAGGGTAGGCCACAATCATCACGGGAACACTAATAACTGCCTGGCCAACACTGTTTTGAGCCTTACAGATGTAATTTCCTCTGTCATGAGCGGTTGTTTCTTTGATGACCAATGTGCCATTTTCATGCAATATGTATTTTCCATAGACTTGAGGTCTGTCAATCACAAGGCCACCTGGTGTAGTCCATTTGACATTTGGCTTAGGGATTCCATCAGACACACAATGCAGTGTTAGCGACTCCCCACTGACACTCTTTACCATCCCTGGTTCGTAGGTCAGAATGACTGGCTTCTGCCCAATTTCTAACAGGATGAGTTTCTCGATGTAGCCAACCTTATTTCTTGCTGTACAGCGATACTTTCCTGACTTGTTCCGTGTTGCTTTGTAAACAATAAGAGAACCATTGCTTGCCATCAGATATGGGGAGTTTTGTGGCCTATTAGTAAACTGCGTGCCATCAGGTAAAATCCAGATAATTTCAGGGGGTGGGTTCCCATCCACAGAGCAGTTCAGGGCTACAGACTTGCCAGTCTGGGCAACTACTTTTTCATTGAATGGGTTTCTGAATGTTGGTTTTCTCAGCATTTCTAGTACTTCTAACTGTACCACCAACACACTCTCTCCTCCTTCGCTCCGAACCACACAGGTGAAATCTGCAGAATCAGAAAGCCTGATGTTCCGAATTTCCAAGGTTCCATTTTGGTAAACCGTGATTCTGCTTCCATAGTACGGAGTCGTGAGGAAAATATTGTCTGGCATAATCCATGTGATCTGAGGTGGTGGGGTCCCATCTGCTCGGCAGTCCAAGTGTTTTTTGGAGTGCCGAACAGCTGTGGCTTTAATAACAGTTTTGTTTGAGTACAGACCATTGATTAATGGAGGTTTAGAGACAATATCCAGTTTGTATGTCTTAGTGTCGTCCCCACTAGGGTTTTGAGCTACACACACATACTCCCCAGAGTCAAGCAGTTTCACTTTGTTGATGGACAAAGTTCCATTGGCATGAACTATGTACCTGCCATTGGAGAATGAAATGACATTGTTGGAAGGCAGCAACCAAAATACATTTGGCTTGGGTTCCCCAGTGACCTCACAGTCAAGGACGGCCGTCTCTCCAGCCTTGATCCTCACGTTGCTCTTAGAGTGTTGCCTTCTCCGAGGGATGGCTGTTAAAACTGTTAGGTGGACTTTCATTTCATCTTTCCCTAAGGTGTTCTGGGCAGAGCAGATATAATCTCCTTCCTCTGCAACCCCAACTTTGTTGAAATACAGGGTTCCATTGTGGAAGAGGGTGTATCTCTTGGTCCTATAGCCACTGTCGGCCACTTGTGCTACATTGTTGACCACTGTTCCATCAGGCAAACTCCAGGACACCTGAGGCACAGGGGAGCCAGAAGCCTTGCAGTCAACTTGGAAATCTTTCCCATGGAGCACCTGCTTCTTAGAATGTTGCTTGTGTTCAATTTTGGCAGGTGCCAATCTTAGGCGGACACGCATCAAGACCAGGTCATCTCCCATTTTGTTTCTTGCCACGCATAAGTAGTCCCCACCGTCTTTTTCTGTCACTGATCCAATAACCAAGGATCCATTTGGGTAGACGTGGATTCGGCTGCCCATTCTAAGGAAAGAAGAGACAAACATGAGAATGCAGTGGGGAGAAGTTATCCTTTTGGGAGGCTAAAAATGGGGCTTAGGAGATGGCTCAGTTGGGAAGCTGCCTATTGCACAGTTTTCAAACCTGAATTTGTGTCTCCAGGGCCTGCATAAGAGTTACGCATGCCGGTGCACAGCCATAAGCCCAGCAATAGAGACCCCTGGCTCTCTGGATCTTGCTCATCAGCCAGGGTAGCTGAAAGATGAGCTCTCGCTCGGCTCAGTGAGAGACATTCACAAGAGTGAGGTGGGAAGCGAGTGTGAAAGACCCCAATGCTTATTCTTGCCACCACACATGCACACACCAACATGAACATGATCATACCTTGCACAAACACATGAAAAGACTAAACATTGTCACCAATTTAGACACATTTGCAGAATACTATATAGAAGTGGCCTTATTTATATGATGTTGCTTCCTTCCATCTTTACTAAGAGCTGACTGGCATAGTTGTACATATAAGTTATTTAGTATGAAATTGTGACACATAGATAAAATGAAAATAATTGTCACAATCAAGCTCATCACCATGTCTACCACCTTTGCCGCTTCCTCTCCCTTTCTCCCTCCCTTCCTCTCTCCCTCCCTCCCTCCCTCCTTCCTCCTCTCTCTCTTACATAGCATTAGCTTTATGGATTATTTCTTAAAATTGTTACAATGAAGATCTAAGTCACTTATTATTATCTAAGCCATTTGCTTAAAAACAAAAGCTTTGTAACAAAGCATAATTTGCTGAAGACAGTATTATTTTCAAAATGGCCTTCAAACAATCTTTTTTATACAATTTTTAAAAACAGCTCATTGGTGAGAGGGATGCTGGAAGTGGCAAGTTCTTAAGACATTTTATACATCAAATGGATCCACAAAAATAACATTTTCTACTAATGAAGAAAGCAACTTGTAGGTATGTGCTAAATTAATGCCTGCTGTGACTTTTAAAATATGTTAATGAGCAACTTTTAAGTTTTTTAACTAGAAACAATCTGTCCTCTGCCTGCTGAAGAGGACACCAATCTAGGGTGAATTGGAAGCTGAATCACCTGCTGCCTGGGCAGCTGTAAAAGATTTCCACATTGGCTCCAGCACTGTGGACTGCTCTGCACTGCCTGTAATTGCCACATTTGACCACCAGGTGGCAAAGGCTAGCTTTAGTGCTAAGAACGTACTCAAGAACACCTATGTGTTTCCCCCTTTCTCTTGACAACATGAGGTGAACAGTCTTCATTGTTATCATCCATCCATAGTGTTATCCATCCCCCACTCCGTGTGTGTGTGTGTGTGTGTGTGTGTACACTTGCACAATCAGACCTGGCAGTGGGTATCTTTACCTGCTGAGCCATCTAATAGACCCCCAAATTTCTTATTTTTTAAACGTGTATTCTTTTAGACATTACATCCTAGCAGCAGTTTCCCCTCCCTCCACTACCTAACCTCCCCTCTCCCACAGATCAACTCCTTCTCTTTCCAGAGAGAGGGAGATGGAGGCGGGGGCGGGGGGGGGGAGATCTCCCAGAGATATCCACTGAGCATGGCCTAACAAAATACAACAGGACTAGGCACAAATCCTTATATCGAAGCTGGGCATGGCAACCCAGTAGAAGGAAAAGGGTCCCAAGTGCAGGTAAAAGAGTCAAGAGAAACCTCCATCCCACTGCCACAAGACCAGCAAGCTACACAGCCATAAAGAATATACAGGGGTCCTAGCTCAGACCATACAGTGTCTGTGTTTGTTACCTCAATATCTGTGAGCTCCTGTGAGCCCTGCATCTTTGACTCTGTGGGCCATGTTCTCGTGACATCATCGACACTGGCAGCTCATACAGGCCTGCCTCCCTCTTCTGTGAGGAGCATTTGGGTCTGTCTAGTGTTTGGGTGTGGGAATCTGCATCTGCTCCCATCTTTGTGGAATACCAACCCCAAATTTCCTATATGAAGACATTTTAAAAGTTCCCAATATGGATTGCAGGCCAGGGCAACAGCAAGCACCTTCACAGCCATCTGGCCCGCCCAGGACTTCACGGAGCATAACTGATACCCACATGAGCAGCCTCAAGTCATTTTCAGATGCAGAGTACTATATAGAGAATAATAACATGAGGAAGGGCATGCTTTCTGCTTATCTCAAGTGTGGAAGGAACTTCTCTGGAAAGAAACCAAGGTAAAGTTATGATAATGTATACACAAATGAAGAAAATCACCAAGTACTTCATACAGATTTTTTTTTTGTTTGAACTCCAAGTATTTCTACCACACTGTAGAGGGAAATTCTCAGATTGAACTTGAAGTCGCAGGAAAGCCTGTCTGGTGCCACACTGTCACCTGTTAGAAGTATCTCTTAATGTGTTCTAAAACCTTTTTATTCTCAAATTTGTCTGCATGACTAAAAATTCAACTTGTATAGTCTGAAATACTTGGAGCTCATGCTTCAGGACTAGAATGTTTGAGAAGTGATGTGGGGTCGACCTAGGCATCAGGTTTGCGTAGCAGACACTAAGGGCTAAAGATCTAGATGTTGATTCTTGACAGTCGCTCCCTTAAACTGTGTTAGCATTGTATGGGACCAGACTTATACACATTACTTGGTTTCTCTTAACAGTGATTCAGATTCAGTAGAGCTGGTCAGGGACATTGACCTCAGTGCTTAGAAAAATTCTCAGGTTGCTTACGGGCCATTAAGTATGAGACCCAGACTCAAATTTTAGTGTGCGTCACAATTACCTTAGGGGGCTTCTAAGAACACAGAGTCCTTATCAAAACAATGCTCCTTCTGATTCTAGTTCTTGGTTAATGTTAATGTCACTGGTAAAGAGGCAACCTTAAAAAAAAAAAAACAAAAAACTAATGCAAGGTGACAGGCCTCAAATCTGATCCACCAATGTTACAATATATAACATCCTCCATTAACCAACACTTGAAGAACAGTAGCATAAGAAAAGGCTTATCTGCTTAGGATTGGGCTGGGCACTTCCAAGTAGCCTTGAAGTGAAAAACTTCAAAAAGAGACAAAACATCAGTTTGACAACACTGTCTTTCCTCAGCTGTCAACTTGACAAGGCCTAAAATTAACTGAGAGTCTCAATAGCCTGTGAGCATGTCTGTGGAGGACTGTCTTGATTGACAAGGGGAATGCCAGCCCTCCCTAGTTGACACCATCCCTAAACATTTTGGCCTGACCTGTGTAAGAAATCTAGCAGAACATGATCCAGTGAATGAGCCAGCAAGCAGCATGTCTCCATGTTCCTTCAAGTTCCTGCCTTGAGTCTGCCTTGAGTTCCAACCCTAAGTTCTCTCAGTGTTGGACTATAACCCGTAAGCTGAAATAGGCACTCTCTTCCCTGCATTGTTTTTGGTCATAATGTTTGTCACAACAACAAGAATAAGCTATGACAAAGATGATATAACGTATAAATATATACACGTGATATGGTACCACCTGGATATAGAATATTTAGATATTATATTAATATTAGAGCTAAGGAATTAAGTCTAATGCAATAGTAGTATAAATATCAATATTTAATTTATATATGCATATATGACAGGAAAGCTAAGACAAATCTGTTGGACCACACTATAGAGAAAACTGATCTACTGCACTTTTTTAGAACACTTCATTCAACCAGTGTAACACACAATCATCTCATCAGCATATGGAATTTTCTTTAGGTGAGCTCACATGCCAAGTCTCAAATTTTTAAAAATTTAAATTACATTGTATTTCTTTTTAGACAAATGAAATTCAAAAAGAATGAAAAGGCATACAGTTAAGTGGAAATTAAATACCATGCTACTAAATGAACAGAGGTAACTGAAAACTTAAAAGAGAGTTTTAAGAACATTAAAATTGCAACAGACTATCAAAATCTGTATTGAGAAAAATTTATAGCATGATATGCAATTTAAAAAAAGGATGCTGAAGGACTTAGGGAAACAAAAAAAAAAATTAAAGGAAAAGTAACAATAAAAAATGAAAACTAAGCTGGGTGGTGGTGGCGCACGTCTTTAATCCCAGCACTTGGGAGGCAGAGCCAGGTGGATTTCTGAGTTCGAGGCCAGCCTGGTCTACAGAGTGAGTTCCAGGACAGCCAGGGATACACAGAGAAATCCTGTCTTGAAAAAAAAAAAGGAAAACTAAAAAAAAAAAAAAAAAAATACAAAAGGGCAATGAAATCTATGGGCTAAAAAAGGGATAAGTACCATCTCTAAACCCTTACATAGTTAATAAAAATGTGGACAGTCACATAAATCAGAATGGAAACATTATCACTACTTACAATAGTTAATAATATTGTAACTTGATGGGATCTAGAATCACTCAAGAAGCAAGTCTCTAGGCAAACCTATGAGGGATCATCTAAGCTGTCTAGATGAGCAGCTAGGTTGTCTGGATTAGGATCTGAGCATGACTGTAGAGGTTTTGTTGACTAATTGAATTGAAAATATACACCCTAAATGTGGACAGTGTCTTCCAGCAGCAGCAGCAGCAGCAGTAGCAGCGGCAGCATAATGTCCAAAGCCCTTTTTGTGGAAGTGTTGAAGCCCTATGACCTACTTCCCCTGTTTCTTGTTTGTGAACTCATCTGCTCCGCTGCAGCTGCCTTTGCTGACATCAGAAGTCGGCTTCAATGGTCAGTCAACTTGAACTGACGACCGAGCCCCCAGTGCCAGACTAAGGTTACTGACACTTAGCTTCAGGACAGTGCAGCTTACTGTCTCTCAGCATTTCTAATGGACTCCTTAGACCTTGGTGTGTAAGCCAATTATATTCCCATTCAGTATATATTTATTCTCCTGGTTCTGTTCCTCTAGAGAACCCTGATGCTATAGAAACACAAAATATTATTTTAAAACTACTATGAATAAGTATATGGCAAAATCCCATGAATTTTAGAAGTACTGAGCAAGTTCCTGGAAGCATATAGCCTACTAAAACTGATCAAGAAAATAGAATAATGATATACTACATTAATAATAGATTGCAGTAGTAATGAAAAGTCTTCCATATAGTAAGGATCCTAGTATCTTACAGCTGAACTGGTGGTTTATATGAATAAAGAGTTACTTCCATATCTTCTTAAAGTATAAATAGGACGCCAAGAACTCTGGCTACATATTTTTAAAGGGACAGCATTTTCATCATTCTAAACCAAAACACAACAATAAAATATATATATATGTGGTGGCGCATGCCTTTAAACCCAGTACTTGGGAGGCAGAGGCAGGCGGATTTCTGAGTTTGAGGCCAGCCTAGTCTACAAAGTTAGTCCCAGTACAGCCACAGAGAAACCCTGTCTCAAAAACCCCACCCTCCCAAATATATATATTAAACCCATACCCATGATGAACACAAATGCAAATTTTCTCAATAAAATACAAGTAAAATTAATTCAGCATTTCAATATGTTCATAGAACATGATCACCTAGGGTTAATCTCAGGAATGCTGGGATGGCTTAACATTTACAAATCAGTAAACCTAATCCAACAGGATCAAAGACAAAGCCATATGATTATATTTACAGATGCAAGAAAAGCATTTGGTAAGGCTTAGTGTCCCTTATAATAAATCAACAAATTCGATACTGAAGGAACATATCTCAAAATATTAAACCCTATATATTAAAAAAATCTACCATAAATATCACATTGAATTAGAAAGGGCTAAAAGTGTGTCTTCTTAGATTGGGACAAAACTCCCTCTGTTTTCACTATTCTTACTCAAGGCCAAATGAGTTTTTAATCTGTTGGTTCAAATCCCATTTTGATGAAAACGCCATCAAAATTCCAATCACTTTCTTCCAAGAAGTAAACAGTTCTATAGTTCATATAGAGCTGCAAAGAGTCGGAGTAGCTGCAGCAATTCTGACAGGGTACGTGTGTGTGTGTGTGTGTGTGTGTGTGTGTTTGTGAGAGAGAGAGACAGAGACAGACACACAGAGAGACACAGAGAGAGATAGAGAGCTGGTGGTATGAAATTAAATGCAAAGCTGATAAGTGAAATATTGAAGATAATGTCAAGATGGAAACACATACAGAGGAGAAAATACATGCAAGCATGTGGATTCTAAAGTTCACACTCTCTAGCTCAGCATTTTAAAACTTTGTATCTTAGTGAACTATGGCTTAACATTTAAGGCAATTTTGATTCCTGAAAACCTGAAAATTAATATTGACATTTAAGTTAAAAGTTATAAATTTGTTCATTATATTCTGTGCCAACTTACTGTAATACTAGGGGAAAGCTTCAATTTCCAAGTGTACATATAAATTCATATATACTATGTTTAAATTCTATTGCATGTATATTTTAATAAATAAATGTAAACAAAAAAGTTCTCAGCTTCATCTCTTTTTAGCATTATTTAAAACCATTACACAAAGTCATGGACAGCACAATTTATAATTCACAAGCTATAGTTTTTTTGCTTCTCAAAACCAGGATTTAATATATAGTGAAGAGTCTACAATGAATATCAAATTTTATGAAGAACACAGTAAAAAAGGGTTTGTATCTGGTAACATCAAGTTTGCAGAATTTTGAATATATTTTACTCTGAGAAGGTTTTAATGTGCCTTTAATTATGTGCATTGTAAGTTTACGAACGGATTGTGATGAGATTAAAGCATATAGCATCTAATAAGAGGATCCTGAATGAAGTACAGCATCTTCTTCCTATAGCCTCAATATCGCTAGTTCTCTTTTGGGTGCAGAAATTATTTACACAGTTATCATTGTTAAAGCAGCTACAAGAAAAAGAAAAACTTCCACCAGTATAGAGGCTAATAAGCTTCTCCTATAGCTCTCAACTGTCTAAGCCAAGAATTTGGACCGGATTGAAAAACGTGAGTGTTGTGTATTCAGTGATGTTGGATGGAATGCCTTTCTTTAGATAGAGTCACCTTCCTGTGCATCCTGGGTGATCTTTGAAGCTGCTGCTAGCTTCGCTGCACCTCTTACCCATTTTAAAAGTTGTACGGCTAAGTAAACAAAGGAGATAACTCTTAACAGAAAGGCTTACCTGTGCCACTGGTCGATGACAGCTTTGGATGGTAACCTCCAGATTATTGTAGGTTTGGGATCCCCAGTAGCTGAACAGTTCAGTAGTAATTTCTCACCCAAATTCACTTCCGTCCATTTCTGAGAGGCAGTTTCTATCCTGGGGACTGTGTCTCGCTCTTCCACTGTAAGAATCACTACCCTTCTCTCTGAGCCCGAGGAGCTGGTGGCAATGCATTCATAAGTGCCCCCGACTGAAGAAGCGATGTTTCTTATATACAGGGTCCCATTTGGATATAAGAAAAAGTTGGAATGAGTCAACTTCAAGGGTTTTAGTTCAGTCCCATCATAGAGGACCCAATGAACACTGGGCTGAGGCGTTCCTTTTGCAGTGCAGGGCAGTTTTAAACTTTCACCTAAAACCCCAATGATGGCTTGCCTCTTTTGCTCTATAATAATAGGGGGAGCTGTAATGACTTGTATCTTAACCAACAGTGAATCCTGGCCAGATGGGTTGCTGGCTACACACTTGTAAAAGCCACGATCATAAAGACTCATATTATGGATGATCAACGTTCCATCAGGTGTAACCCAGACCTTTCTGCTTCCCTCGGGTGTTTTCGAGACCACTGTTTGATTTGCAAGTATCCAGAAGATTGTAGGTCTTGGCATACCCTCCACTCTGCACTTAAGTTCCACAGTACTTCCAGAATGAACTGTGATCTCCTTGACATGTCTGTCCAGAATCCTAGCAGGGTAGGAGACCACAGACAAAGTGACATGAAGGTAGTCTACGCCTAGCGGATTAGACGCGGAGCACAGATACTGTCCACGGTCCTGAATGCTGACCCTCTGGATGGACAAGGTGCCATTGGGAAGCACATGAAAACGGCTTTTCTGTGTTCCTCGGAACATTTCATGTCCTGATAAAATGAAAAGAAAAAATTATACATAGAATTTATCATCATTGTTGAACTGACAAAAAAATACATTTAAACTATAAAACATAGTCTTCAGATGTCTAAGGCTGTTTTTCAATTTTTTATTCACATAAATTTAAATTTAAATCCAGATAGTTCAACATGACATTTATGTAAAATTATACATATATATACATATGTGATATATATATATATATATATGTATATATATGTATATGTATATGATCAACTTTCAAAGTATTTTTGGCTTTAACATTTTTATTCATTTACTTTAATGTTTTTATTTTTGATATTACAATATGATTAGGTCATTTCACCCCTTTCTCTCTCCTCCTTCCAATTCCTTTATTTATCCCCTCTTGTTCTTTTTCAAATTTATGGCCTTTTTTTCTTTAATTATTGTTGTATGTCTGTGTGTGTGTGTGTTCATGTGTGTGTATATATATATATATACATACATGCAATATATATACACAATATATATACTATGAGTGTATACTATAGTAAATTATAAGTATATATAAATATGATCTGCTCAGCCTATATGTTACCTGTATGTATATTGTTTTAGTGCAGACCATTTAATATCAGATAAATAATTGGTCCTAAATGTTGTTTTAAAATGTTTTAAGACAGCATCTCATTTTATAGCCTACGCTGTCATTGAATTTATCCCCATTGCTGGCAGTATAGGCATATGCTATCCTATATAGCCTTAACAAATACTCTTTTAAACTTTCATTATCAAATCGATTTCTTGATTTGTGTGTGTATGTATAGGCACATGCATGCCATTGACAGTCGGTAGAGATAAGAAAACAATCTGAGGGACCTGGTTCTCTCTCTCTAACGTGTCTGTTCAAGAGATTAAACTCAAGCCATCAAGCTTGGCCATAGGTGCCCTTTGCACACGGAGCCATCTAGTTGTACCCCCAAACTATTCTTAACACATTATAAAAAAGAAAAGCTTCTAGTAGGGGTGATGGCTCAGCAGTTAAGAACACTAACTAGTTGTTTTTGCAGAGAACCTAGGTTCAGTTCCAAGTGCACACATGCTGGCTCACAATCATCTGTAATTCCAGTTCCAGGAAATATGATACCCTGTTCTGATCCCTGTTTACTTCAGGCACATGTGTGCATATATACACATGCTGGCCAAACATGCATACACATAGAATAAATATAAAGTTTAAAATCTTAAAATCTTCTGGTAGGAGCTAGAGAGGTAGTTACAGCTCCAGAAAATCTGGTACCTTTCCAAGC
>NW_022196898.1:9820349-9836037 GCF_008632895.1 Mastomys coucha
AAAAAAAAAAAAAAAAAAAAAAAACTTCTAATGAGCAATATGCAAATGTCAAATGAGGATACTGATAGCTTTTATATTTTGAAGAAAGTTAAAACTAGTTTTGGTTCTTTGATTACAATCCTGAAAGATCCAAGCATGACCCTGTTTTATAATTAAGGTATTGCTAATGGTTCCAAATACCTGATGAGACTCTGGTCCAGTGGATGGTGGGCCTTGGGTCTCCAACAGCCTCACAAGGAAGAAAGGCATCTGAATTAGTTGGAACAGTAAAGCTTGCAGCCTTTCCTCCAATTATTCTTGGTTTTTTTGATATAGTCTTAGGCAGAGAGTCATAGGGAAGGTGTTTGGAAGTTGGGTTTTGAACAGGTTTCTTATCAGAGGCACTCTTTTCTGCATGCTTCTGTGCATTCCAATGTAAGGCATGAGTGCTGGCCTCTGGAAAGCTGAGGTGGGGTGGCATGCTTATTGCTGGCCTTTTGCCCTTTTCAATGGTTTCTGAGTCTGACTTGAGCTGATATTTGTTTTCTGGCCAGGGAGAAGGCTTCCATTTAGAATTCTGTGGTTTATCTGCTCTCGGTGCTGGCCTAAGAGTGGAGGGTAACAGATTAGAGGAGGGAAAGTCAGTGAGTCCCGTTAGGATCTCAGGATTTGGGCTAGTCTCTCCTGAGGGTCGCTGCGGATCTGTATTATGCCTTGAAGATCCATATGTGGTAAACATTCTATTTGACGTCATCTTGAAAACCGATGTGACCTCACTGTCTGTAACCACAAAGGGAGGAGGGGAAGGAGTGGGCACTGGGGGCACCCCACTGCTAAGGAGTGGTGGTATGGTTGAAGCTCTTTGTATTGTGGTACTCTCCTGCGATTTGCTCAACAAAGTTGTTTCCGAAGCTGCTGTATTTCCCGATGTCTGAGTGCACTTCTGGGACAGTTCAATTATGCCTGGGAGAGAAGCTGCTGAGTGGTAAGCAACTGTATTGACAATTCTACCAGCGTCTTGTAGTGAGGAATGACTGAAAGCCAAGGGAGTATCTGCTGTTGTTGGAGCTGAGTATGTGTTATAGCCAGAAATCTGCTTGGGGGTGGTGGTTGGGTCTTTCCTGTTCTTCAGAGGCCCCTTTATTTGGTCTTTTGCTTCTTTGGATCTTGCTTGTTGGGTTTCAGAGAAAATGGCAGATGCAATAGCAGTAGGAGTTGTCACTATGGGGGTTTCTGCTGACAGGAAGCTTAAGGTACTAGATCTCTTGCTTATGGTGCTAGGGAGCACTGGGGAAGAGTTGATGAAGGGCTGCTCTTTCCCTGTTGAGAGACTTCTGGCACCCTGTACTTCAGTGCCATTGTGGTGAGTGGCAGCCACTGTTGCAGACAGAGCTGGCATCAGACTTGCTGAGAGTGTTGTAGAATGTGAGGAGGAACCACGATCTGTGGGTAGAAAAGGAGCTGTTTCGGGAAGCTTAGTGGCTGTGTTCTTTTGTAAACCAAACTGATACAGATTCTTTACTATCCCCTCTTTGTGATGGTTATTTACAAAGATGGGGTGCCAGGGAATTTTCCTTTTTGAGAATTTTGTGCTTGTTGCTTTTGTTGGTATGGAGGGTTTGCTGAGCAGACTGGAAAGTGGTGTTGTCACCACTGAATCTGTTCCAGCTTGGACAGTCCTAGGCATGCTCAGGTGACTACTATTGTCTATAGAAGTTTTTCCCAGGGATACGGATGTTAGAGCAGAAGTTATGCTTGCTTCAGTAGGAGACATGTGGGGACTTTCACTTCTGAAATATTTTATAGTGGATGTTATGGTCTCAATACCTACCTTTTGTTTGTTCTTAAATAGTAATGATGGTTTCTTGACCACAGTGGTAGACTCTTCTGCTATAACCTCAACATTATTAGCTTTGGGGAGGGTACTGTGGGATGAAACCGTAACTGGCAGTACTGTAGTAGCTATGGTGAGCTTCTCTGTGGAAGAACAGGTTCTGCACACCCCAGGGGGCTCTGTGGCTGAAACTTGGCTCATATTTCTGTTAGCGGGTCCCTTAATGGCTGGCCTCACTATCCTGTGTCTTTGCCGTCGGAGAACTGGGGTTCTATATGGGCTTATAACTCGCCCTCTGTTCCAAACTGTCCTCTCTCTTCCCAAGTGCCTGGACAAGGGGAAGTTACCTGTACTGTTGTTTCTAGAAATTCGAAATAGAGAAGGGGCAGTGGTTTGTGAATCTGAAGGGAGCTTGGAGAAGCCTAGATCTTTAGTAGTGTGAGAAAAGGAGTTATGATTGCTAACGCTACTTACTCCTGTGAGGGGTATCTGAGGTCCATAACTTTCTGTTGGATTTATTGACTGCAAGGCTGTATTGGGTTTGTTGGTGAAGCTGCTAAGCATGTTTGTATGGCCATAGGTAGCCGTCCCCCCTGTTACAGGCTGTGTGCTTTGGGAAGATGTTCTCCCTACCTGAGCAGAATCTTGAATTTCAGCTACTGATGGAAAGATAATGATTGGGTTTTGGTTTGTTGTATCTTCTATTTTGCTTGTTACAGGTGGGTTCATACTCTTTGGCACAGCTGTACTGTTAATAACATTAAATAATTTGGAGTCAGGAAGGTGCTCGGCTTGTAGTGTTTGTGGATTCATAGTTGAGGAGACTTCTGTGCCAGAAGCTACACTTGTCAAAATGCCATAATTTACTGGCCTAGAGTCATCAGTTGGTGATCTTTCTGGGACACCAGAAGCCTTGGTTTTCAGAACCATGAATTCTTCGTCTGGAGGCATCATGCCAGAGGCATCTTTTTCCTCACCAGTGAGTTCCACAAGTGGAATAGCCAGTGGCAGTGGCTTTACTGTGGTATTTTCTTGCTTCCTTGGAACAGAATTCTTTTTTGCTTTTTCTAAAAGTGCCACCCAGTGTTGGGGGTCAATTCTCCGAGCAGAGAGAGGGAGCTGCCTCCTATGCTCCCTGAATCGCCGGAGAGTGGAATCCCCACGCCGCCGATGTATTAAGTCTCTATGCTTGTTTTTCTTATGTATGCCAGATACTTGTTTTCCAGTCTCTGCCCCTGTCAAAGCTGATGCAGGGAGTTTCAAAGATGGTGGCTGCTTAAGGAGAACACCAGGATTGGGTTCTCCAAGTCCAGATCCATCTATTTCCCTATCATGCTTAACTGTCCTTTGGCCTTTCATTTGGACTGAAACTTGAAAAGTGGAAAAATCAGCCCCTGATGGATTGGCTGCTACACAGCGGTAATGACCTTGATCTTTTGGTGTAACCTGTAATATTCTTAAGGTCCCATTGTTAAGAATTTGCCTGTCTCTTGATGACTGAGAGAACACAGTGTTCCCTGGAAGAATCCAGCTAATAGAAGCATCTGGAATACCAGTGGAAAGGCATGGAAGATCGAGGGTCTCACCCATAACCACTGTGTGCTGAACTCCATTTTCATGCTTGCTTTCTACATAGGGCTCTACTACAGTTATCCTGTATGTGAGAATATCTGCATCCACATCATTGGTGCTTATACAATGGTAAAGACCTGTATCAAAGCTATCAGCCATCTCAAGTTCCAACTTCCCCTTTTTGTCAATTAGAATTCGCCCATCCTCACTAACATAAGGGGCTCTCATTTTAGTCCCATCAGCTAAAACCCATTCCAAGTGAGGCGAAGGGTCACCTTTGCCTGGACAGTCCAGGGCAATAGTGCCACCAGCCAAAACAGTATGTTCCAGTTTGGTATTGTTCTTCATCAGAATCATGGTCCATTTGAGTTTCTCTAGTCTCCTCTCTGCCTTTGGTAAAGTGATTTGAGCATCAGTGGAAAATTGGATCTGTAATGTGCTAAGTGTGGTGGCGGTTCTGTTCAGCCGCAGGTAAATTTTTTCTTGTTGGAACCAAGAAGGATCTGCTCTGAAATCAGCCTCTATGTTGGTAAAAATGTCTTCAGGCATAAGAGCCACCTGTTTATATTTGGAAGACAGTGATGGAGTCTCAGTATGCTGGGGCTTCCTTTCTAATATCAGAGGAGAGTCACTGTACAAAGCTAGAAGTTGCCACACTGGCTGGATGTGACTATTATCTACACTGCACACAAGATTTGTTGATAATGACATATTTAGCATGATGTTGTCATTTTCTTCAGTAAATGCAATTGGTAATGTCCTAGACGGCTTTTGGATACTACATATCACATTGACCTTATTTCCAGACGTGTCTGTCATGTTCAAAGACAAGGAGCCAAAAGGGTCTATGAAGTCTTGAGGTGAAACAGAGGCAGATCCATTGTCCTCCTGAATAGCCAGGCTCTTTGACTTTAATGATGGATCAATGGTTGGCTTTGTACATAGGAACGATCCAGATGGCACCACAGCAATAGATCTGCCTTGAGAGATCCTGGGGTTCGTGCAAAGGGGACATTGCTGAGGACTGGAGGAGCTTCTGTCCTTCTTGCATTTTATTATATCTAGGAAAAAAATCATAATTTAATTATTTTCAAAAGTTGTGGCCTCTTTATAAATTAGCACACGAACACTTTAAAGAAATATTTTCACTAGGACTCAAAACAGCATTTTGAAAATTTAATATTTAATGGCTGAGTTGCTATGTTTTATGCTTCTGAAATGATTTCTAAAAATATATTGCCCACACGGCATACTACAATATAATATGCACAGGTATGGAGGTTTTATGTGCCTTATTCACAGCTGCATTTATTATGCCTAGAAAGCCCTAGATATATGTTTAATACTTGATGTAAATTGGTTGAATGAAACATTTCCTTATCTAGAGAATCAAAATCATAAGCTCACACTCAGGACTTAGTAACATTTCAGTTCCTCATGCCAAGGTTTTAGGGTAGGTGTAGACCTTCATTTACCATACTTTGAAAGGTAACCTTGCTTAGAAATCTCTAAGACCTGGGATAGAAGTAAAAAATGCAAGCATTTTTCCATTATCCAAAAAAACCAGCTTATGTTCTAGCTTAGTAGCAAAAGGGATGGAGAAATGCAGATAGAAACAGGAGATAAAGGCGAAGGTAGAGCCAACCAATAAGATGTGAATATTGATAGAACATGGAAGGTGTTCGAGGTCGACAGTCCCAGTTTATTTAGTGATGGTCCTGTTAGACAACGGGTTTTCAGTAGTGGACAACCAAGTTTAGCTGGGAAGGGGAGAGACTGTGTCTGGTAATGTCAGAGTTTGCAAGTCATATACTACTAGTCACAAAGACATTCTGTTCGGGCACTGAGATAACATACTTGGACATTTAAAATAGTGCTCTGATGAATCTATTTTTAAAAGCTGGTCACTCAATGCTAGATAAGAGGTATAGAATTTTCTGTGAACCAAAAACTATAGTCACATAGTCTGAGACTTCTGTGCTGTCCCATATACATAATAACTCCCAAACCACTTGCTGAACATAACAGGTAAGAGAAACCTTAGATGTCTTAGATGTAATTTATGAGAACAGTTTCATGCATGTGTGGTTTCCTGGGAAAGGTCCAAGCAAGTCACTCTAAACGCTTTAGGTGTGTATCAGTCCTCTGGTCTGAAGTTAACCATGGTCTGAAAATCTGAACTGGAGAAAGTTCCCCAAATAAACCGAAGTTTGAAATTGCATGCAGTGCTGAGTACCCTGATGAAATTTCATGTTGTCTCAGTTGGTCCCACCCCCAGCAGAGGACACAATCATTCTTTCCCGTGTATGCACACGAATGTGTTCCATGCTTATTAGCATATAAGTAGCAAGCTCAAGCATCTTACAAACTCATGGTATCATAGTGTTTGTGTTCAAATAATCCCTCTTATTAATCATGCCCTTAGACATAAGAGCGGGAATACAGACAATCACGTACACCAGAGAGAAGCCCAGAGAGAAGCTGCAGGCATGGTTCCTTTCTGAAGAAACTTCTCAATTTAGGAAAGAAAATCAAAACAACATGTTGCAAACATCTGCTAGGATGACAGGATTTATGGTGAGAATGTAGCTGTGAAATTAGGAAGAACGAAAAAGAAACTTGTGTTAATTTTGCTAACTTATTTTAAACTCCAAAAGTTAGGACCATGGTGTGCAGAGATAAACACAGTACTGCTTGGTACTACTTAGGGTTTTCTGCATCCACTGTAAGTCCTGGAAAGTATCCTTCCTGGATGAGGGAGCATTACTGTCCTTCTGCATGCCATGTAATCTCACAGTCATTAGTTACCAAATTTTATAAAAATAAAATTGTGCAGAGGAAGTAGGTAAAAAGAATGAAAAGCTTTGGACAACCACAAAAAGCTTTTTCCAATGCCACCTGCCATCTACCGATATACTGTGTACCTTACCTGCTTGTCACTGCCCTTGGTCTGACCTCATGAAACTGAGAACATAGCCAAATTCTGGCCTAGGTAAACCTCATCACAGAATTATGCTCATATCTTGAGGTGCTGATGATTGCTGGTACCTGGACCAGAGCTTTCAGGCCTCATGCTTGCTCAGATGCAAATCCCACTGCATCATTTCATCTGCTTCACACCAGTTTCCAGTCTCATACAAGTGCTTTCCATCTCCCAGCCCTGCCATTCTATGCCAAGCCAATGACATGAGCTGTGTGTCTACCACACTTAGTGTCATTGCTCATTACATACTTTTTAAGGGCTCAGCCTGGTCAGCACTTATATCCAAGTAGCCACCTGCTCTACCTCTTCTGGTGCCCTCTGCTTTTGTCTCTTAACCTTCAGCACTCACCCTGGATTGTCTTGTTTGAATGCTTGCCTTCCCACAGGATAGTAAGCTCTGTTGGTTGGTCTGTATGTCAGATCCCTAGCCAGAGGATGCCCAAGAAAGATGCCGTGCAGTAAAGATAGAGAGGAAGAAGGAGTGGGCAAGGATAGAAGGATGCTGGGAAATGTCAGGAAGGCAGACAGCTGGCAGGACTTCAGTTCTGTCATGCATATTTATTAACTTTGCTACTAGAGATGGTTTTGTGGACACTACACTATGATTTGTCAGTAGGTGTTATATACATTGATATACATAAGAGCTGAACAATAAGATTCTAGTTTTATATATGTGAACAATGAATGCCCAGAAAATGGCAAAAGCCTATATTTATACAAAAGCAACACCTAAGAACCTAAGAATGAAAGATGCAAGAAGATATGGGTCAATAACAATAGACTGCAGCAAACGTCAGAGGAACAGCCACATCATGCCTGTGAGAGACTTTCGAATTGCTTAGGGTATATAAAAAAATTTTAAGTATAAGGGTGATTTGATTGATTGATAACTCTTGTGAAACTATCAGTAAGCCAATACAAGCACAAGGGAACTGTGACTGAAAGATTTTAGCCCTGATGGGTTTGTCTGTATTTGATGTATGTGTGTGTGTGTGTGTGTGTAACTATATGGCAGATATGTACATTGTACATTGGCACATGATACACATACATACATTTTAAAAATCTTCTTACACATGTGTTTGAGACATATTAGAACCATGGATAACTAATAGATAGATGATGAACTTATTTCTTTTTACCATCTAAACGGCTGCATAATAACAGTATAACAAAAAATACTAAGTACATACTGTGTCCCAGATATACTGCAGAGGTTCGGGGATAGATAAATCAGACATAGCATAAAGGCATCAGGCATTTCATTCTATAAATTAATTCTGTAAGCCTGGTATGATGTTCATTCAAGAAAGGAAGGACGGCACCCTCCAGGAGCGGTAAGGTCATGATTGTCATGTGGATACTCAGATGAGCAGTGTGACTCCCTTGTGGAGGTGATGCTGAGCAGAGCTGCCATCCCAGAGCACATAAAGCGGAAAACGAAGGGAAGAGCTATAGGCAGAGGCAACAGCAAGGTTCCAAGCTGAAACAGATGTAGTGTGTCAGGATCTGGAACACAAATTGCCTGCCTGAGAAGGGGAGGGGCTGAGGGGTTTAAGAGAGGCCGACAACAGTCCTAGGCCATATTAGAGGACATGATAGTTAGGCCAAGAACCATGGGCTTGATTCTGTAAGCCACAGAGGAGCAAAGTTTCCCCACAGAATGCCACATAGTAAAGTTTCTCAGCCTCACAGCTTCCCATTATCCCACTGTGGCACAAACCCAGCTGTGGATGGATACAGAGTTCGTTTTCACTGGTCATTCTGGGGACTTTGTTTTCTGCATCTACATTCTCTAGGACTCCCCATCACAGATAAAGCTCTCATAGCTGGTTCCTCTTTTTAATTAGTACTAAGAAACAAACAAGATAGATACCTGGGTTTCCCTGTATCCACTCAGACAACCACTTTAAATGGCAGTCACAGGTCCATGGGTTTCCATGCAAATAAAGACTTTCTAGGTTTGGCATATAGGAGACCATTTCTTTTGGGAGGGAGGTCAGGAAGTTATCAGACAGGTACAGGTACTTAATGAAGGAGGTTTTAAATATCTGGAGATAGCTTAACGAGACAAATGTGTCTGGATGGAGCTTTGTGAGCCGGTTTCCTTCTAAATGTACCAAGCGGAGCAAGGTGAGTCCGTAAAAAGCCTCAGGGTTGATAAACTCAATGTTGTTGTGATCCAGGTGCAACCGGGTCAAGCTCCTGAGTCCATATAGCGTATCCTTCTGAATTGTTTGGACTTTGTTATAGCTCAGTTTTAAGACCTGTAAATAAAGATATGGGAATATTTGTTTTCTCAAAGGAATTTTCACAAGGAGAGAAAAGTTTATAAATATAGAAAGAGGTTGAGATTAATCCTATGGAACATGCATACCTTAACTACAACTCAATTCAAACAAAGTAGTTGCCAATTAAACGTGACAATATTGGAGAAATTAGAACATACACAAGCAGTTGTAAATATTAAGAAACTTATCACTCAAGGAACCTAGAGATGTCATGGTTACTTTTAAAGTCTAATCTTTAGTTCTGTATAAGGGTAACCATCATGCCCTGGATTAGATTCAGAATAGCTAAATGGAATAAGGTGCACTGGCTGCAGGGAGACAGGATCTGTCCCAAGGACAACTGTTGAGGCTGGGTGGTATGTGCACAGAAATGGTTTTATTATTTTCTTAATATTAGAATACAAAGTAATGTGGTAAACTATGGAATTTTTGTGTATGTATCCACATTTTTCTTTTTCTTTCCCTCTCACTGTCCTCCTGCGTGCCCCCCCACCCCAACCACTTCCTTTCCTTTTTCTAGATTGTCTTGCTAAGTTGATGACACTCTTCTGCCTACTTTTGTATGATGAAAAGCATTATTGACAATAATAACAAATAATAATTAATGAACAATAATAAAAAAACTTAAAAAAGCAATTTAAATAAATTTAAAATGTATGAGACTATCGATGGACTTCAACTTCCCCATTTTTAATATCTTTATTGAATTATAATTCACATGCAAAAATGTTTTTTTTTTTTTAATTTTCGTGGTTTTAGTTAGCAAAAAAAAAAAAAAAGAGTTTCATTATGGTGTCTCCACACATACTGATCATGAACTTTGCTTCTCATTAGTCTCTATTGTCTCCCTCTCACTCCTGTTGGTTGTAATCCTTCCCTAAACAATTCTTTCCTTTATGTCAATATATTAACATATCTGGATTCTACCCATGAGAGAAATCAGGGTATGTGACTTTCCTTTCTATCACCTCATTTCACTTCCTTCTGGCCCTTCATTAGGTACTTTTCAGAGCACAGAATGCTGGTTTTGGAATATTCATAGGGATATAACTACATCTACTCAACTATTTCATCTTAGGAAACTGTCTTTTCCCAAAATTAAGACCAATCCACATCAATAGTTATTTTTTTTATCTTTTCCTTACCCTAAGCAACATCTTACTCTGTTTGCTAAGTAAGGATTCATGTATTTTTAACATTTCATAAAAATATAGCTATACAATACATGGCTTTTCATGCCTGGCTTCCATCACGTAGCCGAATGTTTTCAAGATGTTGTAGTGCACATCAACCGTTCATTCCTTTCTGTTTCTACATAGCATTCACATTACACAGTTTATCCACTTCTCAGCTGGAACACATCTGGCATGCTGTCTTTTTCAGTAATATGAATTTAACTGATTCCAAATTTTCAGTAATATGAATTTAACTGATTCCGAATTAGAAGCCAAAAATTTTTGAATTTTTCATGATGCCTTAGTCTTCATCAAATCCCTTTCTGATTAGTTTCTAATACCTTTTAGTTAGTTCTAAACATACTACTTTTTTAAAAGAGAAAAGAACATGAAATACTAATAAAAATAATAACTTTGTACATATTTTTCTGATTTGACCTAAATTGTAATCTCTTCAAAAGTAGATTTTCTGGAATACCAACATCCCTAATAAATAAAAGCCAAACTGAGAACATAGGACAGCTTTTCCCTAAATGTTACCTGGGAGTAAAACCTCAAACCCAATGTTTCTCAGTCAGAGAAAAACCTGGCTGAGAGAATAAACGTAGATGGAGAATTTTATACAGGATACATGAACAATTCCTCCTGAAGATACATGTATTCAATGCTGTCTGATCTACCTAAGCCAACATCATCACATACTGACACTGCATACTATGCACCCTATGTGAAGACACCAGACATAGCTCCAGTTTGATATTTAAAGTCTCTGTGAACAGTGAGTATTATTGCTTTGATTGCTATTATGTGCTGCATGCAAATTATGATGAAAATTATGGGACATGTGTCCTTTATTGTGCTTTTCATGGACAGCAGAATTGTTTGCTTGTTGAAGAGTTACCATGCAGCCTAAATTAGTGTCAAGGTTCTATGCAGAGAAAGGGCTCCCTGACCATCTCTTTTGTTCTCCCCATCCTCACTGCCAAACTTGTCTGATCCTTTCGTTTCCCACTTTGGTGTGTGATAACTCTTAACAGCATTTTCTTCATTTGTGGGAGTTTCAGCGTGAAGATGATAGAGGATAAATAAGTAAAGAAAACTGAAAATTTGTAATGGTTTATAAAATGTTAAAGACTGTCTTTATATTAAGGGATCCAATTCTACTTCGAGACAAACAGGTGGAAATGGCCTTTTATGGATAAATTTTAAAGGTTTAGTAATCCCTGAAAATTGATTTAATTTTCCTTCCTTCTCCCCTTTCCTTTCTTCCCTCCCCCATCTCTTTTTCCTTTTCCTTTTCCTTTCCCTTTCCTTTTCTTCCTTCCTTCCTTCCATCTCCTTTCCTTCCTTCCTTCCTTCCTTCCTTCCTTCCTTCCTTCCTTCCTTCCTTCCTTCCTTCCTTCCATTTTCTTTCCTTCTTTCTGTGATTCCCTATGCATGCATGAGTAGAGACCAGATGTTGGGTCTCTTCCTCAATTCTTTCCTCGTTAGTTCTGAGTCAAGTTTTCTCACTGAATATGGAGTTCATTAACTCCATGGAGTGCCTGGCCAATGAGTCTCTGGGATTCTCATACAGCTGCTTCCAGGGACTGGAATGTTTACCGCCATGCTGTGCTTTTTATGTGGTTACTGGGGATCCAAACTTAGGTCCTCATATTTGTGTAAGCATTTTGCTCAGCATTGTCTTAATATTCAAATTTTCACCTAAAATTGCATTACAATTGAAACCCTTCCTTGATGTGTGCCTCTAGTTTATAGGATGCTTATAGGATGTATCCCACAGAGATAGGCAGCTGTGGGGTATACCACCTCTGCCTCATATCGCAGTTCCACCTCTCTTCTCACCCTCCCTCACCCTCCACTTCTCTTACCTGCAAGGACTGCAAGCCTGAGAAGGTCTTGTCACTGACTCTGTGAATGCCATTACTGTGCAGCATGAGTAACTCCAGTTTGCTCAGGCCAGAAAAGTCATTTTCTGTCAATCTAGTGAGGCTGTTATACCTGAAAAAAAGAATCATTTTAGGCTTCTGATGAATCTTTCAATTAAACCTCCAAATGTCTAAACAAAACAAACAGAAAATTCCTTTTTGTAACTGTGTTCTGGTTAAGAAGCCTGGGTGCTGGAGTGCACATGGGTGTGATTCTGAGCTCAGGACCAGATGGCACTCGGTGTAATCTGGAGACTTTCTGTGCTCCATTTTCCTCAGCTATAAAGTCTAGATAACAGAATTTAGCCCAAAGGTGTTATGAACACCAGAATCTCAATGGCGATGAGACACCATGACCAACAGCAAGTTGGGGAAGAAGGGGTTTATTTGGCTTATACTTCCACATCATGGTTCATCATTGTAGGAAGCTAGGACAGGAACTCCAACAGGGCAGGAACCTGGAGGCAGGAGCTGATGCAGAGGTCATGAGGGCTGCTGCTCACTGGTTTGCTCCTTGTGACTTGCTCAGCCTGATATTTTTTTATAGAGCCCAGGATCACCAGCCAAGAAATGGTACCACCCACAATGAACTGGGCCCTGCCCCATAAACCTTTAATTAAGAAAATGCTCTACAGGCCTGCCTATAATCTGATCTTATTCAGGCATTTTCTCAATTGAAGCTCCTTCTCCAGTGACTCTAGCTTGGGTCAAGTTATCATAAGATTTGCCAACATAGTGAGCAAATGAATACATGCAAAGTGCTCAGCCCAAGGCCCCGCCCTCATAGGGAGAACACAATGTCAGTCTTTACTGTTCGGGATCACTTCCAAGGCACTGGGCATACTCTTACAATCTTTGTTGCATTGCCCCTGCCCCCATATTTCTTCCTCCAAACGTGAACAAGAGTGCTTGGCCTACTGTAGGTGCTCACTAATGTCACATAGGTGATGGCATATCCCATTATTTGTACATTTATACATATAATCAACTTTTCATAAACCTTCAAAATATCACCATAATTTGGCAGATTTAGTAAACTGTCAAGTATTTTAAGTAAACCATTATGTGCTGGGCATTTATAAAATCGCAAAAGAAATGGTGTTTTTTTTTTAATATAGAATAATAATTCCTCTGGCTTGGTATCATAATAATGATTGTTAATAGAAACTGTATCTTTTCCAGTAAAAATTTATTCAGAATAAAGCTGCCCCATGATTATGAGACTCCCAAATAACTAAGAGGGGCTTCAAGTTCTAGTCAAAGACTACTGGGAAAAATGTTTATTGGCTCTACAATGTAAGTTCTTATGAACCCATTTTAGAAGAAAACTATTAAAAGTAATCATAGGTGTTTGGATACGGAGCACCATGAAGATCAGTGGTCCCTCTCTGAGAAGGGGATCAGGCACAGTGGTCCCTCTCTGAGAAGGGGGTCAGGCACAGTGGTCCCTCTCTGAGAAGGGGATCAGGCACAGTGGTCCCTCTCTGAGAAGGGGATCAGGCACAGTGGTCCCTCTCTGAGAAGGGGATCAGGCAAGGTCCACACACCCTAAATTTACTCGTTCCACATTGGCTGGGATGCCATCTGGGATGGAGGTCAGGTACCGAAATGTACAGTGCACCTCTGTGGGCACATAGCAGGCACAGCGTCGAGGACAGGCCCTGCTCCCAGGGGTGACCAGCAAGCAGACGACAGTGAGGGAGATCAACAAGCAGCTGACTTCCCTGCCTCTTATCTGCATCCTGAAAAGACACCACACCAGAGTTATATGGACAGTTCAAGCAAAGTCCTAGGCATGCCATAATAGCAACTCTGGGAATAACTGGGGATAGTTGCTTTAAGAGTCATAATTGGTTTATTTAATTTATACTTTCTTGTGGCAAAATGGACCTTTTTTGATGTTTTAAATAGGTTCCATGCAATTTTCTCCTCCCCCAACTTCTTCCAGATCCTTCCCAGATTCCTAGCCACCCAACTTCATGTTCTTTCTCCCTGTCAAAATGAACAAATGAAAACCAAAACAACAACAACATCAACAACAAAACAATTAAAAAAATAAAAAATAGCACAAAAAATATCCATGGAGTCAACTTTTTGGTGTGGTTGTTATACACAGTGTCACCCCATTGGAGAAAACTGGTATTTCCTCTCCCATCGGGCAGCAATTGCAAATGGCTTCCTGGTTGATGGTAGAACTTTGTGTCTACTTCTCCTTCTCTGTGCTGGGATTTCACCCTGGTTTGAACTTGTGCCTCTTGTTATAGTCTGTGTTTCAGTTATCATACAAATTCATGTGTTTCATCATGGCACCTAGGTTTTTATGCTTTGTTCTTATTAACTCCTCTCCTTCTTATTGCTTTCTCTCCTACCCACCCTAGCTAGTTTGTTTCTGCTTCCTTATCACATGCATGCCTATATACACATGCACAGATTAGAATAGTATGGAACTAAATAAAATTCTAAACACACATGTACACATAAAATTATAAATCTCTGTTCTGTTTGTAAGAGAAGCCACGCAGTGTTTCCTTTTTGAGTCTGTCTTATTTTGATAAGCCCAATTGATTTCCAGTTGCATCCATTTCCTGCAAATGTCATGATTTCACTTCTTTATGGCCACATGGAATTCTGTTGTACATATTTCCACATTTTCTTTATCTGTTCATATTTTTACGGCTATGTAAGTTGGTTCCACATTCTTGGCTGTCACGAATAATGTAGCAATAAATGCTGCACAAACTTCTCTTTGTTATATACCCAGGAATGGATTGGAAGTTCTACTTCATATTTTTTTGGGGGAAGTGAATTCTATATGAACTGCAAAAAAATTAATACCCTCCCCCCAATTATCCAATAAATGAATGGACTAGTGTACTGAAAGGAAGACCATGTCCATGTCCATGGCATCCAAATTGGCATTCCTTTGAGATCCTATCTCATTCCACTCAGAATACACATCATCAAGAAGATAAATGACAAAAATGCTAGTGAAATCTGGAAAAAAGAGGAACCCTTATCCCCTGGAGTGTAAACTGGCATAGACTTGGAAAAATGTTCTCTTTATAAACTAGTGTGTGGCTAGCCTGCCATTGGACTTTATTACCAAATGGGCATATTATTGTGAATATGTCTTCATAGCTTCTCATTTCCAAATGAAAAGCAGGATATCTGTTATTAGAGACCATAATAGTGGTATTGGGACAACTAAAGTTCATAAATTTAAGACTCTTGTTTGCCCAAGAGCCTTTTACACTTCTATATACTTTTTTATATTTTTATAAACATAAATGCATGTGCAATTTAGAAAATTTGGAATCAGTAAATAGATAAAAGTTAAATATATGTATATATATGTATTGTTCACATAGCATTTATGTATGTACTTCTTTATATGATCAATTTTTGTAATATTGTATTATTTACTATATGTTTTATTTAGTTGACTTAACCTTCCAAAACACTTTTACAACTGTAATAACCAGGAAATAACTAGGAAAGAGGTTAAATTTCTTTCTAACATGTCTTCAAGTCCTTGCCAAAAAGGACACATTTGCCTTTTCAGAGCCAACTAATGACCAAGAGGAGAGTAAACTGACCAGCTGGGAGGGCCAAAGTCTCAGCCCAGCAGGATAGATAGCAGCCACTCTGACTTTGCAGGCATCACATTGTCTGCTCTTTCTCTGCTGGGAAACACCCCTCTCCTCACTGACACAGGATGGGGCGCATGGCCAAGGAAGAATTATGCTTCGCTTCTTAGAAAATATCTTTAACCCACACGTGGCAAAAGCTCAGTGATCCCTCCCAACTTGGAACTGTTATGAATGAGTTTAACCCAAATTAAGACGTACTAATGATTACTTCTATGCCTACACTGTTCCTATTAGATCCCAGAATATTTTTGAATACTCTCTACGTGATAAAAAAAA
>NW_022196898.1:9836114-9843833 GCF_008632895.1 Mastomys coucha
AAAAAAAAAAAAAAAAAAAAAAAAAAAAAAAAAGCAGGTGAGCTTGCTATCATTAGATGAACAAAGATGGAACAAGGTGGCTGGGAAACAGAAGCGACTACATGCACCCTAAGAGTTAGTTGCAAGAGAATAGAGCCGTAAATAAATACCGCATGAATTCCGTACAGGTAAGCCTTGAACTGTATTTAACAAAAGAGTTGGCAATACCTGAGCTCTTCTGTCTTGCTTTTGAATCCTCTTGTAACAGGCAGAGACAGGAAATCTTCCGAGGAGAGTCTTCGCCGGATTGAAGGAAAGTTCTTTGCTTCCAAAGGGATCAAAAGGCTTATTGGCTTAGTCTTTTCTAGCTTACAACTTCAGAGAACTTGGAGGCGCTTCTGTTATTTTAATGGTATCATCCATTCCCAAACTAACCAAAGCTTTCCTTTATCCAGCTGCTGCTACTGCTGCTGCCGCTGCTGGAGACTCTGTAAATTCTTCCTCCTCCCTCAATAGTATAGGTTAGTTAGTTCTCATCAAACTCACCTAAACTTACAAGTACTTATCAATCACTCCTTCTTTCCGAAGTCCCAGGCGTTTCTCCTCGAATTGCTTGCTTTGCACAAACACGTCATCAGTGTTTATGAAAGGGTCCCAGGCTACATAGAATCCTTCCCGCGCGTTTTTTGCCTGGCTTCAGTCACTGAAGCGATGTTCCCTTGGTCTCTGCTTTTGTCCCCACTCCCCTCCAGTACTTTCCTTTCCCTGGATCCTTCTGCCCATCCCACCCTCTGTCTCGTTCTGAACCCCAGCTCCCGCATCTACCAGATTCCCTGGGTCCCTTCACTTTCCGAGAGGATTAGCAGCAGCTCACCTCTGCCTTGGGCCAATGGAATTGCACCGCCTTTGGGGTCTGCTCAGCCTCTAGGGGTCTTCGCTCGGGGAAGAGGGCGGGGCAGGTGACGCAGCTGTAGCCTCTGCTTCTGGGAATGGGCGGGCCATCGACCCGGACCACCGGCGCCAACCCAGGCTCGCCTGCGCGTTTGCTCCTCCCTGGTTGAGAAACCTTTGGCTTTTCATGCCTGGTGGCTGGCTCTCTGTGGCCCGGGCTGGTTCAGGGGCTACAAATTCTTTCCTTTAGTGATCTCTCCCACTTTCTAACAGGGGGAGAGCGGGCCTAGGCATAAAAATAGGAGAGGCACTATTGAGAGGAAGAAAAGGATTAAGCTTGGGTGGGTGGGTGAATGGATGCCAAAAGAAGCTAAAGGTGTGTGTTGGGGGCGGGGCAGAAGAGAGCTGGTAATGGTACCAAATATGCTGACAGCAAGTGATAAACTTGAATAAAAAAACATGCCAAGGACCCCATCAGTCTACACAACGAATGTATGGTAATGACAGTGATATCAACAACAGCAATAACATTCAAAGATGCTTTAATCACTGTGGTTTGCCCTGGGTTTATGACTCCCCTTCTACTTGCAAGTTGAGATAGCAGTGAAGTGAGGTGTCTGAGGTTTGCATGTACTCTTCGGCCCTGGAAAAGGCACCTATCCTCTTTCTCTTTATTGGTTATGTATGTTTGAGGTGTACAATGTGAAATTATGAGCTACATGAAGATGAAACAAAAAATTGTATCTATCACTTTATTCTCTCTGTGTAAATGTGTATTAGTAAGATACACTCTTTTTCTGTGTGTTTTAAACAGAATTATTAAATACAGTCCTCATATTATACATTAAACCTCTGGATTGCTTCACTCTGTAGTTGTTGCTTTGTGTCCTTTAATCTGCAAGTATCCTTCTCCATCCCCAATTGCATAAACCACCTTTGTCTATATTCTCTATATGTGACTATTAAGAAAAAAAAACACCCCGTAATGAGAACATAGAATAATTTTTCTGCATATGGCTTAGTTCGCTCATTTGTCATGATGTTTTTCTTTTTCCTTTTTCTTTTTCTTTTTTTATACATTGTGATGAGGGTCATAGCATCCTTTTGTAAGGTTGGATGTTATCCTGATACATCCTATTCCTCTAGCAGGCTTCCACCATTTGAGGAATATGACTAAAATGACTGTTTCATCCCTGTAGTTGAAGCATACATGAGTGAGCCTTTGATGAGAATTTGGGATAAATGTTTTGGGTCAGATGTTCTGAAGATGTGCTCCTAGAACAAGTAAGGTCAGCATGACCCAAGACAAATTCTTAAGCTCCATCTCTCAGGCCTACCATATGGACCATTCTAGGGCAGGATCCTAGGGATCTTTGTGTTAACAAAATTTCTAACATTGTTTTAATTGATAGATTATGAAAATAATTCATAACCACAGATGATATTTATGGGAGATTTACTCTATGACAAATATCATAACCTTTCTTTTAAAGTCAGTTTATTTCCACGTTCTAATAGTATCCACAAGCATTCAAGGAACACATGCACACTGCTCTCTCTACTTTCTTTATATAGATGTGAAGAAAAATGACTCATATCAGGTAATGCATCTTGTAAGTAGAAATGTTACAGTTGATTCAAACCCAAGTGACTGGGTTCCACGGAATAAATGGAGCTGCCAAACAAAGCTGAGGCAGCCTTGCTTGGGTAAAAATTAGTAATGTTCTATATCCAGTTGCTAATCACCAAGTGGTTTCTAGTTAGTAATGAGTGAGTCAATTAGCAAGGTAGAATTAAAGAGTCAGGGAGTCAGATCCTGGAGACCTGTGTGGCACGAACAAGGTCCTTAGCACTGCAGAGACGACTATATTCTTAAGAGTTCCTACTTGATGTTCAAATGTGGGCACTTGCCTTGGAAATATGACATCTAGTATGTTCTGGGCAGCCACAGTTTGTCATTCTTCCAAAACTCCTTCTAGACTAACGTCATAGCTCTGTGTTCGCTAGGTTATTTCTTCTAACCAAAGTAGGGCCTTCCAGACCTCAACTCCAGCAAACCACAGAGAGATGATTGCAGTGTCTTAGAGTATTTATTTTCCCAGGATTACTACTTAGGGTCATTTTATTTCTAGATGTTTCAAATATTCTTTTCCCACCTCTTATATAACCTATAGGAACTATTAGAAAGCCAAAGTATATTTTAATATATTTTATTTTTTATTCTAGTTCAGTTTCTCCTATCTAATTATGTCAGTAAATCACATTTACATTTAGATCCTATGTATATACCAAAGGCTTTTTAGAAGAGTCAATTAGACATATTCTGATGAAGTAGGCATTAAAAATTATGCCTATCTTGGGGGTTAAATTGCTTAGTAAAAGGGATATCAGAACACATACTGAATTACTTTCCAAACTGAAAGGCCATGCTCTTTAAGCCTTGTTTCTTCCAGCCTCCACAAGCTTGTTGACATTTCTACCATAACATTAAGAGTCCATAGCATAACAAAGGTTAATAGCATCACCATGCTCTTTGGTCCCATACTTTGTGTTTTAAGATTATCAACAAGTCAGTCTCACATTTCAATGAAGCTTAATGGTTACATTCAGTGTGTAAAATGCAAGGATAGTAACTGCTTTGTGTAGGAAACTGGGGAAGTTGACTAAGTGATTTGCCAAAGTCTCGGGGCTGCACATGGGGAACTGGAGTTAATATGAATTCTTAAGCCTCAGTTTCCTGGATTGTGGTTTTTTACCAATATGTCAGGATACTTTATCACCTTGACTACTTCTTCCTGCGGTTCACTTAATACTTTTCTTCCAATAATCCACCATTAAAAGGAGACTCTTAAGTTATGAGCGAAACAACACTGGCAAACTCCCAGCTTGATATTATACATACAAAAACTATACATCTTCTTCTGCTTTTAAATCACTCCATAGAATTTGTATTGCTTGTCATCTGTTTGCCACTGACATTATTTACAATCCTTTATGGTATTTGATATGCCAACTATACCACCTTATAGTTTAGTCCCTAGTTAAAAGTATTTTATCCCAAGTCCAAGCAGTTAAAAAATATAAGAAACAAAACCTCTTGACAATCATGACAATGTATGAATCTAAAGACACACATTCATGAAAACAGATCAAATAGATGTTTAGATTCTTACATGTCTTTTAATTACGCCCAATCATTACTATGTCTAAATTACATAATTTTCATATTAATTGGAGTGAATAATCAATATACACTTGAGAAAGGAGACAGAAAGAATAATTAGTGTGAGTCCTGTTCTGACACAATTGACTCATAACCAACATAAGTCAGACCTCAGGCTCTTCAGTCACCTATATGTCAATTAATAATAGCACCGTGGGTGTTCTAGTTAGGCTTTTCTGTTGTGATAAAACACTAAATAAACTTGGGGGAGAAAAGATTTATTTCCTCTTACACTTTGATGTCACAGTCCATCACCATGAGAAGCCAGGGCAGGAACTCAATGCAGAAACCTAGTCTGAAGTGAAGGCCATGGAGGGATGCTGCTTCCTGGCTTGCTGTGCATGACTTACTCAGCTTACTTTTTTGCAGATAGCCTTGGAGCTAATTATATTTGATGTTAATTCCAATCTCCTGCGAGGGGCTGCAAACAAGGAATGAGTCAGCACTCAGGTGATATCCTGTAAACCTTCTTCCCACGTTAATTGAAAAAAATAAAGGCTAGAGCTGGTGATTGGTCTGAGAAAGAGGGAAAAGAGGGGAAGATGGCTTGGGGAGAAAAGGAGAGAGAAAGGACAACTGGAGTGGAAAAAGAAGAAAAGTGGAGCAGAAGCAGCTGGCCTAGAGAAACTGCAAGTTATAAGAGGTCTCTTATATGGGGAAGATGGTAGTGTAGTGGTAAATCTGCCCCATCTAGGCGCACAGCACATGTTCATATTAACTGAGTTGTGTTGTCATTGCCTGGGCTTATTTGGGTTGGAGATTTACTGCAACAGTGTGGCTCTGCCCTGAGTGAGCTTGGCCCTCCCACATCCATTACTAATGAAGACAATGGGCCACAGACACGCCCACAGGCAAATTAGAGACAAGTCCTCAGTTAAGGTTGCACCTTCCTAGGTGACTCCAGCTTGTGGGAAACAGACACAACTATCAAGACAGGTCTCGGATGGTAATATTATTCATATTGGCATGTGCAGGTGGAAAATGCAGAGGCGATGCAGGGTTCTCTTATGAGTTTATCAGTATAAGAAATAGAAAAGTGACCCAGTAGGAAATTCTGGTAAGCTACCCTCAAGATAAAGAATCAATATATAAGGTAGGAAAAGGGTGTTTTTCTTTTTATACTTTTTCTTCAGTTTTTTTTTTTTTTTAGTCAGCACACAAACTAATGTGTTTCATTGTGACTTTTAAAATATATACCTTGTAAAATACATATAGATCTTACTATTACTGTTACAATCCTCCTCTCTTGCTGGGTCCCTTCCTCTTTGCAATAATCCTTTATAAAGAGACATTTGAGATTTAGACTTGTTAAAACCTAGATTGCTTGCTCACATGCAATAGCTGGAGCAGAGAAGTGGGAGGATCATATGTAGATACGGATTTGGGTAGAAGACAAAGGCAGAAACAACACTATATTGACCCAGGAGCAGTAGGGGTCCAGAGTTTAGAAACAGATATCAGATCAACAGCCTTGCTGATCTGAATACTGCAGTTTGGCTATTATGCTTTACTTGGCTTGCACATGGCTTGTCTTTCAGGTACTATATCAATGGCCCTCAGTAGTAGAAGTTTGTTGAATTGACCATGACTCTTAAGCACGTTGTAATAGTTAATCTAGGTTGTCAAATTGACTAGATCTGTAATTAACTAAAAAGCAAGTCATTTGTGAGAAATTCCAAAGATTATCAAAGGTGCCTCCCCAGCTTTGTAAAAGTAATAACTGGTAAAGGAGGATATTCCAGCCATCCAGGCGATATTACAATCATCCAAGCTCCAGAGAAATTTCTCATCACACCTCTCAAACTGCCTTCAAATTGCCCAGAGAGCTCCAGAGATGCAGCTTATGTGAATTATCACGCATATTGGAGTGGCCTTTTTGATGATGCTGTGTGTGTGTGTGTGTGTGTTTGTGTACGAGTTTTTGTGTATTGTGTGTCTGTATATGTGTTATATGTGTCTGTGTGTGTCTCCGTGTTGTAGCATTGTGTTGGGAAACAACACTACATTCATGGCATTACTACAAAATAGTCAAAATGTAATAAAAACCATCATTCTGAATCTCAATTATATTATTGAGCCATTGCATTCTTGGGTGAAATTCCTTACACAATATTTTAGGAAGATTTGTAAACATAACAGATATTTAAGTTTTTTGAAAATGTCTTTAAAAATATACTCTCCACATATCTCTGAACTTAACAATATAAACGATATATCCATGACATTCCCAGAGCAGTGCATGCTGACCAACAGATTGTTACATCTCTTTAATGGGAATTAAATATATTTGAGATAATCAGCTCCACAATGACAAATACCTCCATTTTATACTGAAATGCACATATAAATGTTAAATCCTATGTGTAAAAGAGTGACTTTATGCTGAGGCTTGGGCTCTAGTATCAAAGTCACTTAGAGTAACTCCTTAACACATATGTGACTTAGCCTATAAGCACACCTTCTTAAATAACATATTCAATAGAAATATGCTGAGTGGAATGAATGGACAGAGTATGAGAAACTTGTGTAAATATGTTAGTAAATGCCTCCGAAATCATTAGAGAGAAAAGTGGGCATTGTTTATCATTAGAGTATTTCAATATTGAATTCCTAATGGTGGATGGGAAACTCTGGTGCCAGAGTAGAAAATTTCACATTATCTACAAGGTGTAACAGAATTAAATGCAGAAGGGAACAGACATTTCCATCATAAGGCTGTAGTTTTGTAGAGTGATGCAAATGCTCCCTAGTGGACGGGGTGTGTGCTAACCTTACACTTTGCCATCAGTAAATATGTAGGCCGTCTTGTTGTGACATACATGTATGTTCTTTTCCTTAAAAGAATTTCAGATATTAGAAACTGTTCTGTGTTAGTTCCTTAGCTCACTTGGAAATGACAGCATGCCTGTCCACAGTAAGACTGCCTGTTACTTACATGGCCAAGATTAAAGCTGTGTTTTTGGTGTTATAACTATTACCTGGGAAGTGGCGCAATTTGTGTTGTTCTCTTTGCACATCTTCAGTACTATTACAGCCTGTGCATTTTGCTCTTTCTGTTTTGACAGTTTAAAAGTTATCAGTGAGGAGCACAGGTGGAAGTTGAGCTCGGATGAATACGGGAAGTACCGAGGCCAGGAGCTGTGGCCCCCTGACCACAGTTCAGAACTATACTGACACACAGAAGACTAAAAGATAAACAGTTCAATCCGAAGACCAAGGGGAGCACAATCTAAGTCTCTAGAGCAAACAATACAAACAATTCAATTAAATAGGCATAATAGTTATCCAGAGACTTTAAATAGTTATCCATAACTTAAAAGTTTGCAGTAACTTGCTGCATAACCCATGTCATGATAGCAAGGAGCAGAAGTGTCCCAAAGAGTCAAACACAGATGTGGTGCTTGCCAAGACCCTGCCCAACTTGTATAAAATGCTTTTTGCCTCCAAAAAACATCCCAATGGCCCTGACTCTGTCCTGGGTCTGACGCTGAGTCATCCAATTTCTTCCAGATAATGTATTAGAAGCTGTTCCATGGTGAATGTTGTACACATGGAGATGATTATATAATTAGAATATTATGAGCTTCTCTCTCTCTCTCTCTCTCTCTCTCTCTCTCTCTCTCTCT
>NW_022196898.1:9843943-9852315 GCF_008632895.1 Mastomys coucha
CTCTTTTACTTCCTCACCCTCCCTTCCCTTCTCTTCCTTTCCCCCTTCCTTTCCTTTCTTTCCCCCTTGGGTTGTAACCTCATGTATCCTATTCTGGATTCAGACTCAGTATGGAGCTGAGGATGACTATGAACCTTTGCCTCTCAAACATTAAGATTATAGGTATGCAGCACCACACCAAATTTTTAGAGTGCAGTGTTGGAGACTGAATCCCAAACATTGATAAGCACTTTACTCACTGAGCATCCCAAGCCCTTCTGAACATTTTCTAAGAACAAGCTAGAGGTATGAACACACAGAGAGAACTCTACTTCTCTAGTTGCCTCCCTAACCACCCAAGGAGTTGAGTTTAAAAGAAACAGCAATCAGTTGGTTTCTGAGGTCAGCCACTGAGGAAGAGGAGTGAAGAAATTGTAAACCATAATCATGATGTGGAGAGTATATGGTATATGGTTAGGTCACCATCATGGGGTGATTCCACACCATAGAGTTATTATGGGATATTGTCATAGTTAGCTTCATCTGCCAACTTGACAAAACGCAGATTACCTGGGAATCTCCACTGAAGAATTACCTAGATCCAATTGGCTTCGGAGCGCATCTGTAGAGCTTTTCTTGATTTTGATTCATGTGGGAGGACTCATCCCTCTGTGGGTGGTGCCACTCCTTGTAGGTGGTCCGGAGTTGTATTAGAAAGCTGGCTGAGCTTAGGCCAAAAAGATCAAGCCAGGAGGTTGTGTTCCTCCATGATTTCAGCTTGAAGCTACTGTTTTGAGTCCCTAACGTCACTCCCCTCCATGATGGACTGTAACTTGTATGACAGCATAAACCCTGTCCTGCACAAGCTTCTTTGGTCAGGGTGCTTATCACAACAGTAGAAAGCAAAGTAGGACAAATCTGAATTTTCAAGTAGGAAATGTTTATTATTTTCAACACATTGTTTTAATGACTGTAGATAGAGTCATTTTGGATATTTTGGACAGAGTCGAGTCTGGAGAATCACACTCTAATTAGATGATGCATAAAAAATTATTTAAAGCAAATATTCATTTCTGTCTATTACTTCTCCTATCTACTACTCTTTTTAATTTCAACTTCTATGTTTGCCTTAATAGTATATTACGTTCTTTAATATTCTTTACTGATACCAAAATAGGATTTATTCAAACCCAGTGTTTCTGACGGTAAGGAAAAGTAACCTTCACAATTTCATGAATGTTTTGTTTCTTATAAGTTACATACTATGTTATAGATTTTATGAAGCACTAGATGCAATTAATTAACATATAATATAGTAAACATATATAGAAAAACTGAAGAAATTTCTTTGGGGTAGCCATCTTAGATTTTTAAATATGTATAAATGAATTCTAAAATACAGTTTCCTTTATTCTTCATTGTTATTTTAATTCACTGAACATTGTTAAGCTACATGCATGTATGGGGAAATGAAAGAACAAAGCTCCACGTGAAAGATTCAATTAAAAAAGGTTCCAAAGACTACTGGTGGTCACAAAGAAGTTACAATTGTTTCCTACATCTGTCATTAGTATCAGTGATTTTAATTAATGGTCACAGAATGATATGGAGAAATGCAATGCTTTTAGAGAAGGGCTCATCAGCCATTCTTTCTTTTTTTTTTTTTAAACAAATTTTATGTTTTTTATTTATTCACTTTACAACCTGCTCACTGCTCACTCCCAGTCAATCTCCCCCCTCCTCTTCTCCTCCTAGCAGGTGAATGCTTCTTTGGGTACCCCCCTCCTCACCTCCACACTACAAGCCTCTGCAAGGCTAGAGGCTAGGTGCTTCCTCTCCCACTGAGGCCAGACTAGGCAGCTCAGTCAAAACATATCCCGCATGCATGCAACAGCTTTTGGGATAGTCCCTGTTCCAGTTGTTCAGGACCCACATGAAGGCCAAGCCACAATCTGTTGTATATGAATGGGCAGGCCCTGTATGTTCTCTTGTTGGTGTTTCAAACTCTGAGAGCCCCAAGGGTTGGGGTTAGTTGACTCTGTTGGTCTCCCTGTGGAGTTCCTATCCCCACTGGGGGCCCACAATCCTTCCTTCTTTTCTTCCATAAGACTCCCCAAGCTCCTTCCACTGTTTGGCTGTGGGTGTCTGTATCTGCCTGTGTGTCAACTCAGCAGCCATTCTTGCAGTAGGCCAGATAGCAAGCAAGCATGGAAGGCTTGGTGGACTATCACAGGTAACCAACTCTGCATTTACAGGAAACATAGACAGTAGGCAAGGACAACTGAACAAGCAAGAACATGTTCTAGTAAAACTGTTTCTAACCACTTAAAATTGAACTTATTTTAATGTTATAAGTTCTTATTCTTTGGATTTTATATTTAATTAAAAATTAAAAACCCTTCTTATCTAACTCATCATAAAGATTTGTAGTGAACTGGATTTCACCTTAGCTTGCCTTCTTCTGCTGTAGCGATAACATTGACATGTATCTTTAGTCACGGTGACAGATCTTGGGACTGGCATACTGTCTTATATCAGACCTTGATATATTGTGTTACATATATAAAGGAGTGGGTAAGCATTCCTTTGCCTCAAAGTCAAGGTCTAAACAGCCAAACATACTTTAAAAGCTCATGTTCAAGAGTCAAAAGTCACCTTCTGCATGGATCACGAACATTTCATAATTTGGAATTTCTTTGTCCAATGTTCCAAGAGAATCCTGCCAAGGAGCAGCACATCTCCCAACAAGAGCTCCACTCTGACATTCTGTCATAAGGATGACTGAAATGCTGCCATCCACATAAAAAGGGACTATATGGTCTTGTAATTCTCTGCTGAGCACAAAAGCATTTAGTTCTGGCCATTATAAGATGATTCAATCCAATTCCAGTGCTCTGGAAGAATAAATCATTTTACATCAGAAAAAACGCAGATCCTAAACAATAAACATGTGGTTAAATGAGACCCATCTTTATGGATATGAAGACATGACTTGGGAAGGATGAAGTCACTGAGGCTGGTCAAGATAAGAACAAATAAAAGCTATTCATTTCAAATTAAATTGATGAATGCTAGGGAACATTATCCAAAACAAGAACAGAAGCATAGGACTTATTAACTATTTAGAGAAGGTATTGTATTTGTTTCTTTAAAACCTCCCAGCACCCAAGTTCCCAGACACATGACATTTGACATTTTGTTTTTCATATTTTTTCAGCTTAGCCTGATGTATGAACATCATCAATCCTAAACACTGAAGTCTTCCAAATCAAATAGATTTAGTCAAAGAAATCCCAGGTGTGGTGGCTGAAAGATTTGAAAAATCTAGAGTTGGAAGAATCACATAAATCAAACTTTCTACCATATACAGATTATAGGAAGTAGAATGCATCCATAGGCATGCTGTACAAACACACAGCTCTTACCACAGAGTTGATAAGTTCATTTATTCTGGGGACAAACATGACCCAGGAACACAGATTCAGGTTACCCCAAATTCCATGTTCCAGCATGGCAGCACTTTTATGAAGCTTTTATAGTAACGGAACAAAGAAGGTCATAAATCACCACTTTTCAAATACTCTGGTAGTTCCCCAGGTAGATGGAATGCTCAGCATGGAAGTAGAATGGAAATGGAGTTATAAATTATTTCAAAGCGTATTGTGCTTATAAAATGTGCACCATGTCCTGGTTACAGGTTGAAATGCAAGGTACATGTGACATTTCTTAGAAAAGTTATTTCTGGATTCATGGCCTTTTTGGCTTAGGATTTCCTAATGGGGCACCAAGGCATGAGGAAACAATGGACACATACAGGAAATCTAGGATTAGATGGGCTCTACCCTCTGATGGAGACACAGCATCAGCAGCTCAAAAACTCAGCTTACTTACTCTATCAGCAAACAAGGAAGGGATTCATACAGTATGTACGCTTGCTCTCTGTACTCACACTTAACTATTTTTATTTCATCAGTAATGGAGGTTGTGCTTTGAGGCAGTCACCAACAATGAGCTGGCAGTGGTTAGAGGAATGTCATGAACCTATCTATATTGCTGGTTTTAGTGATTATTTGAAAGAGGCAGCCAAGCCAGGGTGGTACTGAAAGGAGGAGACAAATGAATGAGATGCTTACTCCTTATTGGAATTGAGGGACATTGCAGCAATAACAAAAAGCAGTTTTTCAGATTAAAATGTTCAGACCCAGTATTCTTGAGGATGCAATAGAAAAACAGAAAGACAGAAAGACCCAGAGGAGTGGGGAGAGGAAAGAAGGGAAGGGGGAGAGAAAAGGGGGAATGGAGGAGAGAGAGGACAGGAGAAGAGGGGAGAGGGTACGAGAGGACAGGAGAGAACTTACTGAGAATGGTGTGGGGTTCTGAAACCTTTCAAAGCCCATCCCCAGGGTCACAACTCCTCCGACAAGGTACACCTATTAACTCTTCCAGAACAGTTCCACCAACTGGATCAAGCATTCAAACATGTGAACCTATAGGGACTATTTACATTCGAACCATGAAGGACCCAGCCTTTGAGGGAGTTTATATCAACAATGGGTTTTGGTAAAACTTATTATTTCTTATAATGTTTTCCTATAAGTGTTAGGAAGGCAAGTTGAGAGGAACAATGTTAAAATTTAAAGCGTAAATTACTCTAGCAAGTTGCTTCTAGATGCTTATCCCATAACATCCCTTTTTTGTTTACATACTTGATTTTTTAAGTTATGACTTGGTTTGTTTGATTATTTCTTGTTCTTGGGAATTATAAGAGATGTTTTTATTTTTAAAGAATTGATATTTTGATTCATTGATTCTTTATATTATTAATTTTTGGGTTTTTTTGTTGTTGTTTTTGTTTTTGTTTTTCAAGGCAGGGTTTCTCTGTGTAGTCCTGGCTGTCCTGGTAGCCACTCTGAAAATCAGGCTGGCCTTAAACTCAGAAATCCACCTGCCTCTGCCTCCCAAGCACTGGGATTAAAGGTAATTTTTGTTTTCTTTTCAGTAATTTCTACTTTACTTTTTATTATTTCTTCCCTTCTACTACTTTGTGTTTGCTTTGTTCTTGTGTTTCTAGACCCTTCAGGTGCTTCATTAAGTTATTACTTACTTTTAATTATTTTTAAAAGAGTTATTTATTTATCTACTCATTCATTTACTTAGTGTGTGAGTGTTTTCTTTGAATGCATGTCTGGTATTTTTGGAGAGCAGAAGAGGGAGTTGGATCCTCTGGAGCTGAAGTTACTGAGGGTTGTGAATCAGCATGTGGTGACTTGAACTGACTCAGGACCATCCGGAAGAGCAATCAATGCTCTTAACCACTGAGGCACCTTTCCAGCGTCTCTTTCAGAGGTACGCACCTCTATAAATTTCCCTATTAGGCCTGCATTCAATGTATCCCAGAGCTTTTAATATGTTGTTTTCATTTTCATTTAATTTCAATGATTCAAATGTACATCAATTTTTCAATAGTACACTGCTTGATCTTCAAGCGCTTGTGCATTTTCTGAAGTTAATTTTGGTATTGATTCCAAGATTTATTTTAGAAAAAATTTTTCAAGGGTAACTAAGTATATACTCTGTAGTGTTGGGAGGTTCTTCTGAGGATTCTGTAGTGTTGGTAGAGAGTGGCTGTTTAGCTAATTTGGTGTAGGATATTTAGCACCAATATTTCATTGTTGTTTTAAGAAATATGGATGATGTATTTATTGGTGAAATTAGGGTCTTGAATTAACTTACTTTAACCACATTCGGGATTAGGGTTAATTTTCTTTTCTTAATGCCTACTAATGACTGTTTTATGAAGTTGGGTGCACTTCAATCTGATGCATCTATGTTTAGAATTGTAATGTCCTTTTAGCAGACTGCTCTAATTGTCATACTTAAGTAACACTATTTCTCTCTTTTGATTAAGTTTGTTTTGAAGTCCATTTTATTAGTCATGAGAACAGTGATGTCTGCTTGCTTCCTGATTCCATTTGCTTGAGACATGTTTTCCCAATATTTCATTCTAAGTTACTTCTTGTCTTTGAGACTTAGGTTTATACTTAGGTAGATACTAAAACAAACAAACAAAAAATAATGAAATAAAAAACAAAAAATAATAAAGTAAAAAAAAACACAGGGAAATCATGCTTTCTGATGCAATTAGCTATATTGACTTTTTGATTAGGGGAGTTGAGACCATTAATATTCAGAGTTACTATTTGTGTTGGTTTCGGTTTTATTGCTATGAAGAGACATGATCACTATAACTGTCTTATAAGGGAATGCATTAATTGAGCCCAGCTTACACTTTAGAGCTTTACTCCATTATTGTCCTAGTGGGAAGCATGATGGCATATAGGCAGCTATGGTGCTAGAGAAGTAACTGAGGGTTCTACTTCTATATCTGTAGGCCTCAGAAAAACACAGTGAGACATTAGGCCTGGCTTGAACTTCTGAAACCTCAAAGCCTGCCTACCCAGTGATGACACACTTCCTCCAGCAAAGCCATGCTTACTACATCAAGGGAACTCCTCCTAAGAGTGTTGCTTTCTATGCGCCTGTAGGGGCAATTTTTAATCTATCTGCAAGGGTCTGTGATTTGCTAAGAATGACACCCCAGACTCAAATAGTATGGAAAAGCAAAGAGTGTTTCTTCTGCAGAGAACCTGCATGGAGGAGTCTACATCAAGAGAGAAGACAAAGGTGTGGTTTTGCAGAGTCACTTTAAGGCCTGTTAGGGTAGGAGTGCGTGACTTTCACCTTTAATCCTGTGTATTTAACGACATTTCTTTTCTGTTCCTGTCTATCTGGTGTGTTGTATAACTATTGTATCTCAATGAACATCCCATCCTCTAGATGTGGGAGGTTTTATTTATTTATTTATTTATTTATTTATTTAATTTATATTATGATTTAAGTTAAGATGTGTTCTGTGCTGCTGTGCTGGATAGTTTTACATCAGTCTGAAATTGCCGGAATCACTTGAGAAGAAGAAACTTTAATTGAGAAATTCTAGCTACAAAACTGGCCTGTGAGCTAGCCTGTGGTGCATTTTCTTGATTGATAGTTGATTTGGGAGGGGCCAGTTCCCTGTGGATGTTACCACCCCTGAGATGGTGAGTGTGGGAGCTATAAGGAAACAGGCTGAGGAATCCAGTAAGCAGAATTCCTCCATGACCACTGTATCAGTTCCTGTTTAGGGGTACCTGCCTTACTTGAATTCCTCACCTGACTTCTTCCATTGATGGACTGTGTTGTAGAACAGTAAGCTGAAATGTGTACAGCTAAGTTGGTTATGGTCATGGTGCTTCACCATAGCAACTGAAACCCTAACCAAGACAGGTTTTCACCTGGAATTCTTCTTCTCTGTGTATAATGTGTGGAGTTAGTCTAGTTATGGTATTCCAGATTTCCTGCATATTATATTCATGAATTTTTAAAAAAATCTTTTTTTTATTGAATGATTGGGGGTAATCTCTAGGATTTGCCAGAGATCTGGGATGAGGTATGTTCCAGGGAGTCTATGAGGGTGAATCTAGCTGAGACTCCTAGCAGTGTGGCATATGGAGCCTAAAGTGGCCAACCCCTGTAGCCAGGCAGGACTCCCAGTGGAGAGATAAGGACACCAAACTACCCACAAAACCTTAGAACCAAAATTTGTCTGGTCTGTAAGATGTGCAGGAACAAAAATGGAGCAGAGACTGAGGGAATGGCCAACAAATGACTGTCCTAACTTGGGATAGAGGAGGCACCCAAGAATCAGTGGGGGTGAATAGCTGTGACTCATAGCCTTGAAGACATGGAACCTGAAGAGGCTAGCTCCTATAGCCAGGCTGGAACACCAGTAGAGTGATAGGGGCACCAACCCAGCCACAAAACATTGAACCCAAAACTTATTCTGTCTGCAAGAAATGCAGAGACAGGAGATGGAGCAGAGACTGAGGAAAAGGCCAACCAATAAGCAGCCCAACTTGAGACCCATTCCAGGGGCAAGAACCAATCCCTGACACTATAAATGAAACTCGTATGTGTGTAGGCAGGAGACTCATACAACTGTCCTCGAGAGGATCCACCCAGCAGCTGGCTGAAAAAATTGCAGAGACCCACAGCCAAACATACTAGGGGGAAGGATTGAAACAGAAAAGTTTATTTCAATTTTTTTTGTTCAATAAATGTTTATTGCTTTTTCAATTATTCTATTTACAAACAACATGGAATTTCTTGGCCTCATGACACAAAGCAATACTGTAGTCTAGCAGTGTAGGCAACATCATGGGAACCAGAAAAAGGCCAGGCCTTCAGTACCAGCCAACATTTTCTGTTGAAAATACTAATTTACACATTTAGAACACTTATAAAATGCACTTGCATGTAAACACTGTAAAATCCTGCCATTTAAAACTCTATACCTC
>NW_022196898.1:9853084-9899303 GCF_008632895.1 Mastomys coucha
GTCACATACAGTTACATGGTTACATGTCCTCCGGCTGCTTCCTTGCATCAAATGAATGTTAATAATAATCTTCTCCTTAAAGGATTAAAAAATATAGAGAAAACAGTAGTATCATAAAATAATGTAAGTCAAGGGCTTCAGTCCTCTCCCTTGGACCCAGTGAGTACATGTGGTGATCATGTGCATGTGATCCGTTTCTAGAAGAAGAAAGAAAAAGTTGAGGGTACAGCGGGGGGCGGGGGGAATAAAAACTGTTTCGGTTTGCTGACACTGCATTTTGAACAGACATAGAACTAATCAAAATAAACACAGCTCCAGATGCACGGGATGGAATGTGTTGTCATTTTCCATGCATGGAATATGTTGTCATTTTCCAAATACAGTAAGATCTTGGTCTAATATTCTCAACTATCTGAAGGCTCTGGAGCACAAAGTGAGAAAGGATTTCAGTTTTCTTATATCTGTTGAGAACTGTTTTGTGTCAGAGTAGGTGGTCAATTTTAGTGAAAGTTCCATGAGGTGTTGACAAAAAGGTATATTCCTTTGTGTTTGGGTGAAATGTTCTGTAAATATCCATTAGGTCCATTCAGTCCATAATAGTTGTTAGTTCCACTATTTCCTATTTAGTTTTTGTCTGGATGACCTGTTTCTTGGTGAAAGTGAAGTGTTAACGTGTCCCACTATCAGTACATGAGGGTCAATATGGAATTTAAGCTGTAGTAGTGTTTCTTTTACAAATTTGGGTGCCCTTTTGTTTGGGGCATAGATAATAAGAATTGAAATGCCACCTTGGTGGACTTTTCCTTTGACAAGTATGTAGTGTCCTTCCCTGTTTCTTTTAAGCTGTTTTAGTGTGATGTCTGTTTTGTTAGCTATTGAAGTTGCTATATCAGCTTGCTCTTTAGGCCCATTTGCTTGGAATATTTTTTTCCAACCCTTTATCTTGAGGTAATGAATATCCTTAATGTTGAGGTATGTTTCTTGGATGCCGCAGAAGGATGGATCCTGTTTTCACACCCATTCTGTTAGTCTGTCTTTTCATTGGTGAATTGAGACCATTGATATTGAGAAATACCAATGACCAATGTTTTTTGATTCATGTTATCTTGATAGTGGTGTTTGTGAAGGTGGTGTTTGTGAAGGTGGTGTTCGTGAAGGAGGTGTTCGTGAAGGAGGTGGTCGTGAAGGAGGTGTTTGTGAAGGTGGTGTTCATGAAGGTGGTGTTTGTGAAGGTAGTGTTCGTGAAGGTGGTGTTCGTGAAGGTGGTGTTCGTGAAGGTGGTGTTCGTGAAGGTGGTGTTCGTGAAGGTGGTACTATGTGTGTGCTTCCCTTCCTTTGAGTTTGCCAGTTTGAGCTTATTTATTTCCTGTGTTTTCATGGGTGTACTTAACTTCAATTCAAACCAGAACTAATTAAATGAGACAGAGAAGGACACTACATACTCATCAAGGGAAAACCCTACAAACCTACCAAGATGACATTTAAATTCTTAACATCTATGCCCCAAGTGCAAATTAATAAAAGACAAAACTATTACAGCTTCAATCACATATAAGCCTTAGGGTGGAGTTTTTCTTCTAACATCTTTTGTAGGACTGGATTTGTAGATAGATAATTGTTTAAGTTTGACTTTATCATGGAACATCCTATTTTCTCCATGTATGGTGATTGAAAGGTTTGCAGGGTCTATAGTAGTCTTGTCATCTGTGGTCTCTTAGAGTCTGTAGCTCATCTTTTGGCTTTTCTCCATTGAGAATTCAAGTAATTCTAATAGGTAATTATATACTTTTTTTGTTTTGTTCCCCTTGAAGTTTTAAATATTCTTTCCTTGTTCTGTATATTCAGTGTTTTGATTATTATATACCAAGGGAACTTTCTCTTCTAGCCCAATCTATTTGGTGCCCTATAAGCTTTTTGTACCTTTATAGGTATAGGTATCACTTTCTTTAGCTTAGGACATTTTTCTTCTATGATTTTGTTAAAAATATTTTCTGAACCTTTGAGCTGGGATTTTTCTCTTTGCTCTATTTCTTTTATTTTTAAGGTTTGGTCTTTTCCACAGTGTCTCATATTTCCTGCATGTTTTGTGTCAGAAATTTTTTTAGATTAAAATTTTCTTTGACGAGTATATTTCTCTTCTACCTCCTGTATTCTGTTGCTAAAGCTTTCCCCTCTATAGTTCCTGTTCTGATATTTAAATTTTTTTATTTCCAGAATTCCCAAAGTTTGTGTTTTTATTGTTGATTCCATTTTAGGTTTTGAACAGTTTTTTTTTATTTCCTTCAAATGGTTTGTGGAGTTTGGGGGGGGGATTTCTTTAGGGGATTTAATCATTTCTTCCAAATTTTTGTTTATTTTTTTCTGGATTTTTAAAACAGATTTATTCATTTCCTCTTTGAAGACCTCTATCAACTTCATAAAGTTGCTTTTAAGTTCATAAAGTTGTTTTGCTCCCTGTGTTTAAGCTATGCTGGACTATTGAAGTTCTGCTGCAGTAGGTTAGCTCTAGTGGGATTATATTGTCCTAGAGTTATTGATTGGGTTTTTACTTCAATGCATCTGGATTTGAGATGATTATAGGTCTAAGTGCTGGTTGCTGGATCTGTCTTTGTTGGGTGAGTATTTTGTTCCTTGGTTTCTGCTTCCTTTCTGGGTTTTCAGAGAGTGTGGTAGTTATGTATAGCCTGCTTGGCCAGTGTGTTCACAGAGAATGCCTGTTGTTTGAGGATGGGATACTGGGATGAGCTGGAAAGGGAAGGTTGGAGGAAAAACTCTTTGTGATCCTTTGGAGATGTGGTCAGAGGGGAAATGGAGACCACAGCAGGTTTCCTGCTATAGATGAGACTGGGGGATTGAATCTCAGGAGCAGCTGGAAAGGTATGGGTCTGCCTTCAGTCTACTTGTCCTGATAGTAGCAGCCCTTGGGCTAGCAGGGGGTGCCTGATGGGGCTGAGGTCTGGGATGAAGCAACAAGTTGGGGGAGGGAGGTTAGAAGTGGAAGGTCTGTGAGATCCACAGGAGATAGGTGCAGGGGGGGAGGGAAGGATGCCCAGGGTGCTCTGCTCCCAGAGCTGGCAGTGAGACTGGAGGACTGGATCTTGGGGAGCAGAGAGAAGTGAAGTCTGCTGCAGACTACCTGGTTTTGTGGCTTGTGGTTTAGCAGGGGGTGCCTGATGGGGTTGGAGGCTTTCCTGTGTTCTGCTTAGCTGGTGTATTTCCAAGAACACTGGCTGGTTTTAGAAGGTGGTTTAACGGAATGTGTCAGGGGAAAGAAGGTTGAGAGAGAAGATCTTTTTGATCTATTGTGGATGAAGTCAGAGAGGGAAGGGAAACCACAGTAGAGTTCCTGCTACATAGCTGGAGATGAGATAGGGGGCTGGGTTGTTGGATCTCTGGAGCAGCACACACATGCTTCACTAACCTTCTGGTCTGGCCAGGCTTCCTGCTTTTCAGATCCGCCAGAGCTGGACTGCGGAGGTGCAGGCTTGTCTCATCTGGACAGCAGACGTCTGTGTGGGCTTCTGTAAATTCAGCCAATCAAAACTAAGGCATTTCACACATTACTTCATGGGCTACCCTTATCATGCGCTAGCACACACGCTCTCTATTGGCTAGGTTTTCATAGTTATCTGGGGCCAAGGGCGCGGTCGGGCAGGTAGCTTTGCAGCGCAGGGAAAAATGCCTTCTGGGCCCATGTGTTCCTTACAGAGATCCAAAGGAAATGAGACCAGGCAAGGAAGATTGCCATGAATGTTCTGCTACAGAGATGGGAACAAAACTGGAGGATTGGATCTGGGGGAACAGAGAGAGAAGAGAAGGTCTATGGGCAGCCTATCTGGTTTTCTCTCTTTACTGCTTATACACTCTTATATAGAGAGAATCCTAATGAGTCTCATCAATTTCAGGGACTTCCTGAAGCTATTTTGAATTATTTACTTCCTGCCTTAGGGAGCTGTTTTGCAGAACGGAGTGTTTCACCTACTCCTAGAACATTGTTGTTTCACTTTCTTGCAAACATAGCGTTCTAAAGTAACCTGCTGTTTTACTTTTCTTTTATATCTTCTGCCTTAACATTTTTATTCCTCCACGATGGAAGGCTTTAACCTCAAAAGAAACTGCTACAACTCTGATGCATGACTTTGAAGTATGTTAATAGGCTCGCCTTTAAGGTTTCAGAAGACTAGTGGCCTTTCTAATGTGCCCTCTGCCTCTTGTGAGATGTGAGCCCTCAGCTGCTGTTCCACCTGCTTGCCACCAGGCCTTTGCTTATCCGTAATGGATTCTGATCCATTGATATTGTTAGCTCATTAAATGATTTATTTTATAAGTTGCCTTTATTATGGTGTCTTACCATTTGTAGTGGTTATTCCTGGTTGTCAACTTGACTGTATCTGAAATGAACTGCAATCCAGAATTGGAGGGCTTACCTGGCCCTAATCTGGAGGCTGAGACATAACAAGTTTCCGACCTGAATCTTGGCATGGAGATCTTGAGGTGTAGTGGCTACGAATCCCAGAGGATTAAGATAGAGAGATCTATGAGTTCAAGATCGTCTGGGATTGGAGGTGTGGTGGCATAGTGGCTATGAATCCTAGAAGATTAAGACTGGAAGATCTGCGAGTTCAATCAGGGTCACCTGGGGTTAAGGGTGTGGTAACACCTTTAACTGGGCCACACCTTTTGCTGGAGACCTATATAAGGAAGAAGGAAAGCTCGCTCTTTTTCAATTGCTTGCCTTGTGGGACTGAGCAACTGCTGGATCCTCGGACTTCCATTCACAGCTGCTGCCGACTATTGTTGGGAGTGGATTGTTGGGAATTGGACTACAGATTGTGAGTCTACAATAAATTCCTTTACTACATAGAGACTACCATAACTTCTGTGACTCTAAGGAACCCTGACTAAAATACCATTAATGGAAAAGTAACAAAGATGTAAAAAGAAAAACAGAATGGAGGCTTCTAAAACCAGTTCAAAGTAGTACAACATATAGGTCAACAGGCCTTATTCAGGATATATACCAATGGAAATTAAATCAGTACTTTGTATACAAAGTATTTGCACTTCTATGATTTACATTAGCTGGGATTTGAAAATGACTGGTTTATTGACAGATGAACAGATAAAGAAGATGTTGTATGTAAAACAAAATATTGCTCATTATATAAAACATTATATCCAACCATTTGTCACAACATGGAAGAATCTGAAGGACATTATTCTAATGAAACAAGCCAAAATTTTAATGAAAGAGGGTACCATTTTGCTTATATGTAGAATCCTTCCTATATATAGAAGAACAAATACAAAGAATAAAACCATGGTCCAGGGGGTAGAGAGAGGAGATGAGAATGAAAGGATATACAGTTCTAGATATAAAGCAAAACCCTTCTAGAGATCCAATATACAGCATGGGGGCTCTGCTTAATATTGTACTATATTAGGGTTTTCTAAAAGAGCTAGAATGTTAGCCCTTTTGTTAAATGTCACATTGGACAGGACACATACAGTGATTTCCTCTACTACAGTACCATTCTATCACACATGTCATACAACCTGATCTTGTAAATCCTAATAGCACACAAATACTTAAGCTGGGGCTGAGTTCTCATACACGTTGCCTCTTCAAGCCACTTAAATTGTGGGGATAATTTGTTGTCAGTGAAACCCGGGGAAGAGTTACAAAGAAGAAAAGCAGAAATTACATTGTATTTCTGGTCAAAGTTATGACTGTTTATAAACATGCGTAGAAATGAGAAAGTTAGTACATCATTTCCATGAAGTAGCTTTGAATTACTAGAGTCAGAACTCAGATTCTCCACTATGTCTTCTGGAATCCCCAAAATATTTTTTAGTTCACACAACTGCCAGTTTGATTTTATTTAATAAATTATGGCATTTTAGGATTAAAGGAAAAAAGGAAGAAGGAATAATAATTCATTAACATCTTCCAACATTAGTCAGGTTTTTCTATTGAGTTTCAAAGGAAGGAATGGTATATCTGCACAAAGCTCAAGATACCTTGAATTAAAATGTTTTCAAATTTTTATTAAAATGCTAATTACATAAAAACAATATAAAGGCTATTTTAACACCCAAAATACATTTTTTTGAAAGCTTTTTTCCTTCCTTGCATCATCTGGTAGTGATTGCTTTATTGTTTATGGAAAGTCTGAGTTAGTTTTATGAGCAAGAAATATAAATGTAAATGATTCAAGGTTATAATGATTCTATTTATTTTTCTTTATTTAATAATTGGAATTGACTCTAAGTGTATCTGATATCACAAGACCCAACATTGAAGTTATTAAAATTTATATTTTGCTGATGATACTGCCTACACATATCTTCTTTTTCCCCTCTCTTGCTTATGGATGATAAGAAACTAAACTTCGTCTCAGTAGCACATTGCTATGACATGCTAGCAAAGAAGAACAGTACGGGATTGCCAAACATTTGTGTTTTCTTTAAGCCAGTGCCATAAAATTAAAACCACATTTCAGGATAAGATATTCCATATGTTTTTAGCAGCTTTCTGGGAAGGCCTGGGCACTTTTTGTAACTCAATACTGGGGGTCTTGAGAGACAGAGATAATCAACTGAGAATCTAGTCAGTGTGAGGAACTGAAAATGAACATTCTTTTGGTTCTCACTTCACTGCTTATACCATTATATGGTATACACATGCCTATGAAGATTTTTTTTTTGTAAAATGGAAAGGACATTCATATTTCCCAACATATTTAAAAACTTATATTAATGGTCTCATTATGTTTATTTTAAGTATTTTTAGATTTTATCAATAGATTTTGATCATATTGTATTTTATCTTTAAGTATTTTCAATACAATGATTTTATTGTATTCTTTTCCCTCCCACAACTCTACCAAGATCCCCTTCCCCACCAATTTTTAAAGGCAATACTTTTCCTCTTGGTACCACAAGCATAATCTATGTCATCCCACAGCTGGTTCCTGCAGAATTTAGAAATTGTAATTGAAATGGAAAACTTTGGGGCTGTTCAAGGCACCAAATTGTAGCTCTATTCTTGTATAATACAGAGAGTAATCTGTGACATGAAGAGAATGCAGATATAGTTACATAAAAAGTAAATAGGAGGCTTTAGAACCAAATTTGTTATAGCTGTGAACATATCTAACATAAACACCCCCAAATGTTCATGCCTTACTCCATGACTCATGTCAAACTTAGAAATGGTGGCGTTTGAAGTGATGTCCCTTCTACACTGTCCACAGAAACGTTAAAGGGAGAAATTATTGAGACTCACAAATAATATGCAAATCTAATTTTCATTCTTTCCCCATTAGACCTCCCCCAGAGCTGGTAGCAATCACTTCAAATAAGAATCTTGACACAAGCCTCTGAGAATTCCTTCTTTGCTCTTATTATCGGAATGGCCCCAAGGAATAAGGGGGTAAAAGACATCTAGCCAAAGGCTAGAAGTATAACACAAGCCTAAAATGTACATTGTCCATAATTCAGAGTCTTTTTTTCCATTTTTTTAAAAAAAGATTTATTCACTTATTACATCCAAGTACACTGAAGCTGTCCCCCAGACAAACCAGAAGAGGGTATTATGGATGGTCGTGAGCCACCAAGTGCGCCTGAACCGGACTCAGGACCTTCGGAAGAGCAGTCAGTGCTCTCAATCGCTAAGCCATCTCTCCTAACCATCAAATAATAGAATGATGTATTTTTTAAAGTTGATGAACCATACTTAGACATATGGTCATATATGGTCAAAACCTTTAGTTTTACTTCCTGGCACATTTACACTGGGCTTATTGGACTAAGTGGACTAAGTAGGACTACCAAAATTTCTTCTTTTACTTCTATAATAAAGTGAATTGGTTTGAAATTTTGTGGATTATTGCTTACCTGGGTAAAACCGACCTGTCATTAAAGTTCAGTCTGATGTTCTTTCTGTTCAGTTCATCAGTGTTCACATAGTAGATGCCATAGTAGATAGTTGGAAGGAATTATTTAAATGCTTTGAATATGTGGCTTTCTAATGAAATTCTCAAAGAACTAATAAAAAAAATGTTAAATGTCTTCACCACTAAAGGAAATGACACATTTATCTTCACGGATTCTGTGTATAATTTGAATAAGTTAGTGTCATCTGAATGTCACACAGCTCTTGTTTTATTTTTTAATACACAATTTTATACAATATATTTTGATTATATATATTCAGACATTTTAACTTTTGGTAGCAAATGAACTAAAAGTAGACATCCGTTTCTGATGCTGAATTGAAGAGACCATGGCAAGGAAAGTGGGCAGAACATCACTTCAGAATAGCTTGGGTCCATGACAAGTCTTGCTTTTGTGCATTTTCAGAATATTGGCTTATACCTCAATATACTGATTATTTCTATTCTAACAACTCCATTACATTCTAAAAAGCTAAAGCTGGTTTAGGAATGGAGTACTAAAGTGAACCTTTGGCTTGGGAGGGTTTTTTTTTTTTTTTTTTTTTTTTTTTTTTTTAATTTTCTGGGAGGATTTTATTTGGAGCTATATGTAGCTCAAGTTCTTTAAAGTTCCTTCTAAGATTTCTTAATATTCAAAGAGAACCACAGGATACATTTTCATGTAAGGTAGCACTGAGGGCAATTAGCTTCTACACATTTTCATACACATCTGCAGATAATTATTTAGACATTTGTTGCATGGGAGAAAGCATAAGAAGCATTCCATTAGCTGTAGATTTCAATTGAATTACTAATCTTGTTAAGAAAGTCTGGCAAAAAAAATTATCCAAAACAATTCCTTCATTTTCCTAGACTCAAAAATGCTTGCCCATGGTTGCTGTAGATCTTTTGCTAAAAGGTAATATTAACAGGGTTTTGACTGAAAACCTAATTTAGAATAATTAAATGAATGTCAGTTTGGTACTTGAAAGGAAATGGCTGCTTCGTCTTATGCAATAAAAAAACATGTGGTATAGCACACAGAATCTTCCCAAGGATGCAAAGGACTGCTTTCGCCTCCCCCACCCACTTAATTTTCAATGGAGTGCAACTGGGAATTACAGAAGAATTCTGCTCAGAGTGTAGATTGCTAAATTCCTCAAGGTCAAGGCATGTGATTTTAACATTTGTAGCATTATATAAACTGGTGTTTATAGTTGAAACCTAACTCGTAGTTCTATCTGGTCAGTAATCTTCAGTCAGTAGAAATGGGATGCTGTTTCTGGGTTCTCTTGCATGCTGACAGATGTTCTATACTTGCCTTTTCACCCACGTAGTTTCCATTCATGCAGAAGTTCCAAGCGATCTGTCTGATCCAACAATGAAGCTTTTGAGGACTGAAACTTTATTTTTAAATGTATCTGAACAAGGAAAACCAAAAAGTAAGTAAGACACTAACTGTATAGGCAAAGAAGTATCTATCTAAGAAATGGGTGAATGTATTTACTGACATACTTTATAAAACAATGAATATAATCACCTCAAAATTTTTAGATGAGACCCTTAGCATCCTTGGATTCAAGTTAGAGAAAAATTGATTTTGCTTTCACTTTGCAGGAAAGAAATTGATAATGTAAATAAGATGTGGTAGGAGAATTAGACTATGATTTTGGAAATGAATTGAATATAGTATAATAATATCAATTACTCATCCATTTATTTGTCTGTTGAAGCAGACACAACTATTTATGAACAGAGCCATGATAGCTGGGATTGCCTTTCTGGAAATAAAGCTAGTGACATTAAAATAGAAAAATAATCCTGATTCCTAGTTAATTTCTCAATGTTGAAGGTTTAAATTAACACCAGCTTTCAATAAGTTCATCATTCCTTAAGGCACTGAATTTTTCTTTGTGTGGATGTGTCCCAGGCAGTACATATATCTGACATGCAATTAGTAACATTTGAGAGGTATAGAACTATGTGAGTACTTGTTTTCATTTGCATAGCCTAAATGTAAGAGGACATTCACCCTAGAAACCAGAAAGCCCAGATATATCTGCTTTCCTATTTAAATTAATGTGTGGTTGTATAATTGAGTGGGTAGCCCTTTCAGCTTGTTTCCTTAAAGAATTCTCCCAATGCTCACAAAATCACAGGCTAGATATCATATACTTTATATGCGGAATAATTGTTCAGAAAAAAATTAACAATAAACAAAAAAGATATGCTATAAATAATTGGTTTCCCCCAGTGTGAACTGTCCATCACAGATTTTCAGATATATTCCATTATATAGCTTCATGGCAGGCAACTTTGACATATGTTTTAAAACTGGACTTGTGACAGGAATTTGAAAGAGACCACAGCACTGAGCCTTTTACTTGATAGCCTATGATGTCTGAGAGAGACAGTGCCAGAAATGGGTTATCTCTTTTGGAGCTGTTGATCTCTGGGGGTCCCACAGACTCACAAACATTGTATACTCTTGCCAATGCCACTGTTCACCATTAACAACTTGATGGTATGACCCTATTGCTGAGTATATAGCATACTTGAGTCATAGAACATAGAGAAATCCAGCTAGTTCTCATCTGGAAGCTTCCTCCCTACCTGTGTGCTTTTATAGTATTGGCAGATGCTATACATGCTACTGAAAAAGAAAAGTAGCTATCAGTCTTAGCTGCCTGTGAACTCTGTGAATCTCAGTAATTCTGGTCTGGCAAAACATATCCACCAATGAAATAGTGGCATGAATGTTATAGGCATAATCATGGTTTTTTTAAGCTGGATTTAAGACCCACTCCACATGATAGAAGTCATGCCTTGCACTATTAACAGTGCAAAGAACTCATTGCTTAATGGACATATAGATTAGTACATATCTCAACCCTCATCAGAGAAGCTTCTTTCTTCAGTAGATAATGATTATCTTAGAGACCTATGACTGGTCCCCTGCAGAGAAGGAGAGACTGTGGATTGCTCAGTACCAAGAGGGATATCTATAATAACTTCCTGTAAGGGGAAATATGAAGATTGTAAGAGCCAGAGGTCATGGGAGATGTAGTGTTTTCTGAACTCAACAAGGTAGCTCTTCCTCTCAAGGTAGAACCTCATAGTGCCGATGACTTATGCATGAGACTATATAAGTTCAAACCACACCAGATGGAAGTTCCAGCATGAAGAGGGGAAGTAGTCACAAAGCCCCACATCTAGCTGAAGAATTATGGGTATTTATGAGGAAGAGTTCGTTTTCTTCAGGGATGTAACCCATTAGCTACTAAGGATGCAGTAGATGGCCCTGTATCGTTCACATATAGGCATCACTAAGTGGGGTCAGTGGACTTAATAAAAAAAAACACACATGAAATAAAGAAGGAAATGTGTCTTCAGTTGCTTTTTTTTTTAACAGATTAAGTTATTTTTGGTCATTCATTATTGCTTAAGACAAGTTACATTTCATGCTTGATTTTGTTACACAAAGTACATTATCATCAACAGCTTTAGTATTAAGTCTTTGATTTAGGGATCACTGAGATGGTCTGATTTGTAGATGAAAGGCAGAGGCTCTCAGAATCTAAGTGATAAGTGCAAGAGAAGCTACTAGCTTGTTCCAGTTCATGAACAAACTAGAATATAAGTCCTAGTCTGTATAGCATAAACCAAGATAGCAGAGCCAAGTCAAAGCCCAGAAGAAAACACAAGGGACATAAAAAAAGCTCTTACAGTGCTCCGTGGGTGACTGACACCAATTCTGTGAGTGATCACTGCGTTTCCAGATGTGTGATTCCTAGCAAAGACTATGTTGGAGTTCTCACACAAGTACAAATAATATTCAATAGTTCTGTATTTTAGAAACAATTAATCAAGTTCACTTAAGATTATTGAGATTTGAGTAAATAATCTGAGAAGAACAAGGTTACAAATATTTTTGACCAGCTGCATTTATTGTTTACACAATTTTAGCATTGTGCTTAGAAAAAGCAGCCAAGATAAAGCCTTTTGGTGTTTGGCAGAAACATTACACAATGAAGTGTTAAGAGTTCAACATACATTTCCCAACATGTTTTTCTTTATGTATTCTCTAGTTTAAATCTAGGACTCTCCGCTTGAATAAATCACCTTTCACAGGTTAAAACTGCTATGGTAGTAAGCAATTACTGAATGGCCATCTCTGCCCTCTGCATCCTGACACATGACTGAAATGAAGACTCACCCTTGTGTAGGAACTTATTCACGCTTGATTTCTCCATGGCCACCTCTCTAGGGAGCCAGAGATTTGGTAAGCTTTATGTCTTATCTGCAAAGTGTCAAATAGCAATGGCTTTTGACTTTTATTGTTTCTCACTATGTATGTGGAATTAGTGATGTGGCCCTCAAAGTGGGTAGGATAGTGAGCAGGGGGAGGAGGTAGGGAACAGGGGATTGTTGTAGTTTTTGTTTTGTTTTTATTTTATTTTATTTTGGAGGGGAACCTGGGAAAGGAGATATTGAAAATAAAGAAAACATCTAATAAAAAAAAAGAAATTGGATAACAAAAAAAGTGTCACTGGTGATATAAATATGTTAGAGCTACAATACAACCCTTAATTCTCCAAGAATTTGAGAAGTCCATGAATCCACATGTCCTGAAAAAATGAACAGAAATGTATATGGAGGGATAGGTATAGTTCAATCACTTTGGGCCCAATATTTGGGTTTCATACACTTAAGAGTCTCAATTCTATTAAATCACAGATAAAGAGTCAGACCAAATGTCCCTTGATTTCCTCACAACTTCCTGTTTTCACCAGAGTCTCAGTAAGTGACAGTATTTAGTGACAGTATGGTGCCTCAATTCTCCATTTCCACAGCAAGACTATGAAGTTACTCTGCAACACTGTCACCTTTTCTGTTTCTTCAGAGTATTTTAAAAGACTTGACTTAGTATTTCCAGTTTCCAGGAACTGCATTACTTGGACAAGTTGTCTTTCTCATCACAACTGAAAAGCTCAAATAGGGTTTTGGAAAATCCTCTTTAAAAATCAGGAGTGGGGAGCAGTATACCAGCTTTCAAACCTGAGAAGAAAATAGGAACCCTGAGTGTTGACAAACCCCGGAAGAAGGGTTTCATGAATTCAGCACAGTTGAAGTGAAAGCTTTCACAGTGCCATTATTAAAAGGGACAAAATTTAAGACTTCCTGTCTGCTCAAAGCGGGAACCTAGTAGCAGATTTTCTCTAAAATAAGTTGAGACTGTACCATCATTGACAGGGTGCATCAGAACACTTCACTGTCCTCTTCAGTGTGGGAGCAGATTCCAGGGAAGGAATCTCAAGTCTCGAATCTAGGTTCTCACTAAGAGGTCCCAGGCTGGTGGGAAACAACCAATGACAAATTCTCACCAGAGGAAGACACTTAAACATTTCAAAACATTTCTTTATGTGTATGGTTGTTTTGACTGTATATATGTATGTGTACCATCTATATGCCTGGCGCTATGGTAGTCAAAAGAGGGCATTTTATCACCTAAAACTGGAGTTTGGAATGGATGTGATCCATCATGTTAGTGGTAGAAACTGACCCAGGGTCCTTTGCAAGATTAACAAATGCAGAGCCGTCTCTCCAATCTCCTAAAGGAAGATACTTTTATCTTAGGCCCCCATGCAGTCCTAAGATTGCACCTAGAAGTATAATACACAATATGCAAAGAGACACTGGCCTACTGGGAAATTATATCAGAAGAGGTACAATCTATAATAGGAGACCCTCAAAAGCTCCAACTGTTATAAATATTAGCTAGGGAAAAGATGTACACTATAATTACTTTATTTAAGGCAATAAAATACAAACTAAAATATTTGCAGAAAAAAAGGAACAAAAGTTATAGGCATTTTAAACAAACATCACAAGTGCTGAAGTGGTCACAGTGTATCTTATACCTCAAAGGAAATATTTATGCTTTTAGTCCCAGCATTTCAGAGGAGTCAGAGGCATGTAGGTCTCTGTGAGTTTAGGGCAAATCTGGTCTACATAGTGAGTTACAGGCCAAACAAAGCTACATGGTGAGACCCCATCTCAAAGAGAAGGAAATAGCTGAGTCTTCAGGTAGTACTGTGTCCAGTTTTCTGAGGAACTGCCATCCTGAGACTGCTTCACCTAGGGATCCATCTCATCTGCTGACACCAAACCCAGACACTATTGCTGATGCCAAGAAGTGCTTACTGACAGGAACCTAGCATAACTATCCCCTGAGAGGGTTTGCCAGAGCTGAACCAATACAGATGTGGATGTACATAGCCAACCATTTGACTGAATGCAGGGACTCCAATGGAGAAGTTAGGGTAAGGACTGTAGGAGCTGTAGAGGTTAACAATCCCATAGGAAGAAAAACAATACCAACCAACCAGAACCCTAGAGCTCCCGAGGACTAAACCACCAATCAAAGAGAGTACCAGCTTGAAATGTAGCAGAGGATTACTTTATCTGGCATTTCTGGGAGGGGAGCTGTACTGGCTGGTTTTGTGTGCCAACTTGATACAGGCTGGGGTTATCACAGAGAAGGGAGTTTCAGTTGGGTGCCTCCATGAGATCCAGCTGTAGGGCATTTTCTCAATTAGTGATCAAGGGGGTAGGGCCCCTTGTGGGTGGTACCATCCCTGGGCTGGAGGTCTTGGGTTCTATAAGAAAGCAAGCTGAGCAAGCCAGGGGAAGCAATCCAGTAAGGAACATCCCTCCATGGTCTCTGCATCAGCTCCTGCTTCCTGACCTGCTTGAGTTCCAGTCCTGACTTCCTCTGGTGATCAACAGCAATGTGGAAGTGTAAGCTGAATAAACCCTTTTCTCCCCAACTTGCTTCTTGGTCATGATGTTTGTGCAGGAATAGAAACTCTGACTAAGACAGGAGCCCCTTGGTTCTGTGGCGGCTTGATGACCCAGGATAGGGGAACACTAGGGAGCTGAAGTAGGAGTGAGTGGGTGGGAGGGGAGCATCCTCATAGAGGCAGGCAGGTGGAGGGAGAAGGGGATAGGAGGCTTGTGGAGGGGAAACTGGGAAGGAAGTAACATTTGAAATGTGAATAAATAAAATAACCAATAAAAAAAGAAAGAAAGAAAGCCTTCAGATTACTTTTTATTTTCCTCTTTGCACTGAAACTAATAGGGTTTCTTTGGGAATTTGGACATAGTAAGTTAGAAATAATTCTCCCTGAAATAGATATCCTCAGGAAAAAAAAAAAAACTATTCCAAGAAACAACTGGCCCTGCAAGTGTGCAGAGCTTAAATTGTCCTACTTTACCTGAGAAACTCACTGAGGTAGAACATACTTGTGAAACGAGGCTTGAAAAGTGCTGGCTAGTAAAATACAGTGTTGGCAGGCTCATCTGTGGTGGATTTGGTAAGTTGCGGAACTTCAGTGGTCATGTAGAGTTCCTTCCCTTCTCTTCAAGTAGAACATTGCCAGTATAGATGATTTTTCTTGTGGTAAGATGGGAGTGTGACTTCAAGAGGGAGTCTTAGATATAATATCCATCTGGAGGGGCAATTTGACATGACAGTATAAAACAGGTAAAAGCAGGACTGAAAGTATAAGAGTTTTGTTACTACTATTCATAAAGTATTTAAATACTTGTCGATAACTTTTTCAACTCCAAGTAGGTGTTGCAGGGCCATTTCCATCTCATCAGATCTGCTTCAGATGCATAGTAATGAAAGTGGAATTAAATGGAAAGACACTGATGTTGCTTATATCTCTTGCCTGGATTTCTCTTTCATTCTCTCAGCTGTCTTCTTTTGTTATATTTTATAATATGTAAAGTGCATCTTTTGGTGGTTTCAATTTTTTAGTTTCAAAGGTTAGTCCCTTACAATCATTGGAGGGAGCAAGGCAGTGTGCAAGGGGACATGGCACTGGAGAAGTAGCTGAAAGCTCTACATTCTGATCTGTAGTGAGAGGGGGGCAGCTAAAATGGGCTTTTGAAACTTCAAAGCCCAACTCCATTAACACATCTCCTCCAATAAGGCTAAGTCTTCTAATCCTTCTAGTCTTTTCAAAGAGTTCCACTCCTTGGTGACTAAACACTCAAATATATGAGCCTAAGAGGCCATTTTATTCAAATCACCTCAGTCCTTATACCCACAGATAAGTGTACTTCTCACCTTCTTTCCTAGTTAGGGTTTCTATTGCTGTGCACAGACACCATGACAACAGAAATTCTTATATAGGAAAACATTTAATTGGAGCTGACTTATAGTTCAGAGGTTTAGTCCATTATTGTCAGGGCAGGAAACATTGTGGCCCTTATGCAGATATGGTGCTAGAGAGGTAGGTGAGGGTTCTACATCTGGATCCACAATAGTGTCTGAGTTTGGTGATTGAATATGGGAAGGATTCCTAGGTGGAGCATTCTCTGGATTGTCCTTCCTTCAGTCTCTGCTCCATAGTTTGTCTCTTCAACTCCTTCCATGGGTATTTTGTTCCCCCTTCTAAGAATTCAAAACTCTTAACTTTAGTCTCTGGCAGACTTTTCAGAGAAGGGCAGAAAGCAGCCACATTCTTTGCCAAAGTATCATAAAAACAGTCTCTAGGCCACATACTAAAATCTTTATCCCCTAAAACCTTTTGAGCTAGACATCTACAGTTCATACAATTTGCATCATCTCTGTCTTCCATTCTTCTACTAGGATGACCCATTAAGCCCCGTTTTAAATGTCCAATCACATTATCACACTTCTAGTTCTAATCCCCTAAGTGTTCCATACTCCTCCAAACAAAAACATGGCCCAGTCTAACACAGCAATACCTCAATCCCTAGTACGAACTTCTGTCTTAGGGTTTCTATTGCTGTGAAGAGACATGATGACCATGGCAACTCTTACATAGAACAACAACAACAAAAAAAACCATATAATTGGGGCTGGCTTACAGTTCGGAGGTCTAGACCATTATTATCAGGACCAGAAACATTGAAGCATACAAGCAGACTGACGCTGGAGAAGTAGCTGAGAGTTATGTATTTGGATTAGCAGGTAGTAGAGAAAACTATATCTGGCTTGAACTTCTAAAACCTCAAGCCTACTCCTAGTGACAAAGTTCCTTCCACAAGGACACACTTACTCTAACAAGGTCATGCTTCCAATAGTGCCATACTCTGTGAGTCTTTGGGGGCCATCTTCAAACCTCCACACCCTTCATCAAAGAAACATCTCTTTGCAACAGACCACTACAAAAGACCACTACTAATCAAAGTGTGGAGTTGTGGAACCCAGTGCCAATGGATACACACCTGCAGAACATTCCATCACCTAAAGATCAGAGAAACTTAGAGAGGGGGCAGGATGATTGTAAGAACCAGAGGATCAGGTCTTTGTTGTGAGATTGCATCTCCCAGCAGTGTCAGAATCTCACCAACATGACTGCCTAAACACTAGCTGGACAAAATCAACACCAAAGACAAAGTAGACAGGAGAAAGCTCATAAGGCCTTAGCTCTAAAGAAAGAATCACAAGCAGCTACAGAACGCTAAGAGTAGGAGAAATGGTCTTCCCCAGGGAAGAACATACCAATTGGTTATCCAGTATTAAATAGTCACACTCCTAAAAATACACATATAAGAAACATTGTGTAGACTATTATATATAAACAGAATGTACTTAGGAATATATATGCATACATGCATGCATGTAACAACAATTGGTGAAAAATAGGCCCTGAATATGAACAAGAACAAAGAGTAGCATATGGAAGCATTTAGAGGAAAGGAAGAGAAGGGAGAAATTATATAATTACATTAATTTCAAAAATAAAAGAAATAATTACAAAAAACAAGAATATTTGGCCTACTGTAAATATTTTTGAAATTTACCTTATCATTATTACTGATTTATCTTTCCACAACCTTTAATCTGTGAAGTCTTAGTAAATGGGTCCACAGTATCTCCAAATCAGACTTTATTTTTCATTTTTTATTGGATATTTTCTTTATTTACATTTCAAATGTTTTTCCGTTTCCAGGTCTCCCCTTTGGAGACCCCCATCCCATCCCTCTTCACCCTGCCTCTATTAGGGTGCTCCCCCATCTACCCACCCACTCCCATCTTCCCACCCTGGTATTACCCTACACTGTTGCATCGAACACCCTCAGGTCCAAGGGCCTCTTCTCCCACTAATGTCCAACAAAGCCATCCTCTGCCACATAAACAGCCAGAGCCATGGGTCTCTCCATGTGTACTCTTTGGTTGGTGGTCCAGATCCTAGGAGCTCCAGAGATGAGGGGTCTGGCCTGTTGACACTGTTGCTCCCTCCATGGGGCTGCAAACCCCTTCAGCTCCTTCAGTGCCTTCTCTAACTCCTCCATCGGGAACACTGCTATCAGTCCAATGGTTGACTGCAAGCATCTACCTCTGTATTTGTCAGGCTCTGGCAGCCTCTCAGGACACATCCATATCAGGCTCCTATCAGCAAGCATTTCCTAGTATCCACAATAGCTTCTGGGTTTGGTGACTGTATATGGGATGGATCCTCAGTCTCTGCATGGCCTTTCCTTTAGTCTTTGTTCCACACTTTGTCTCCATATTTCCTCCTGTGAGTATTTTGTTCCCCCTTCTAAGAAGCACTGAAGCACCCACACTTTGGTCTGTCTTCTTCTTATGGTCTGTGAATTGAATCTTGGGTACTCCAAACTTTTGGGCTAATATCCACTTACAGTGAGTGCATAAGATATGTGTTCTTTTGTAACTGAGTTACCTCATTCAGGATGATATTTTCAAGTTCCATCCATTTGCCTGCAAATTTCATGAAGTCATTACTTTTAATAGCTGAATAGTATTCCACTGTGTAAATGTACCACAATTTCTGTATCCATTTCTCTGTTGAGGGACATCTGGGTTGTTTCCAGCTTCTGGCTATTATTAATAATAATATTATATTAAGGCTGCTATGAATATAGTGGAGCATGTGTCCTTATTACATGTTGGAGCATCTTCAGGGTATATGCCCAGGAGTGGTATAGCTGGGTCCTCAGGTAATACTATGTCCAATTTTCTGAGGAAACAGGAGACTGATTTCCAGAGTGGTTGTACCCACTTGCAATCCCACCAGCAATAGAGGAGTGTTCCTCTTTCTCACATCTTCACCAGCATCTGCTGTCACCTGAGTTTTTGATCTTAGCCATTTTGACTGGTGTGAGGTGGAATCTCAGGGTTGTTTTGATTTGCATTTCCTTGATGACTAAGGACGTTGAACATTTCTTTAGGTGCTTCTCCACCATTTGGTATTCTTCAGTTGAGAATTCTCTGTTTAGCTCTGTTACCTAATTTTAATAGAGTTATTTGGTTTTCTGAAATCTAACTTCTTGAGTTCTTTGTATATATTGGATATAGTCCTCTATCAGATGTAGGATTGGTAAAGATCTTGTCCCAACCTGTTGGTTTCTGTTTTGTCATATTGACAATGTCCTTTGCCTTACAGAAGCTTTGCAATTTTATGAGGTCCAATTTGTTGATTCTTGATCTTAGAGCATAAGCCATTGGTGTTCTGTTGAGGAAATTGTCCCCTGTGCCCATGTGCTTGAGGTTCTTCCCCACTTTTTCTTCTATTAGATTCAATGTATCTGGTTTTATGTGGAGATCCTTGATCCACTTTGACTTGAGCTTTGTACAGGGAGATAAGAATAGATCAATTTGCATTCTTCTACATGCTGACCTCCAGTTGAGCCAATACCATTTGTTGAAAATGTTGTCTTTTTTCCACAGGATGGTTTTAGCTCCTTTGTCAACGATCAAGTGACCATAGGTGAGTGGGTTCATTTCTTGGTCTTCAATTCTATTTCATTGATCTACTTGCCTGTAACTGTTTTTATCAAAATTGCTCTGTAGTACAACTTGAGGTCTGGGATGGTGATTCCCCCAGAAATTCTTTTATTGTAGAGAATAGTTTTTGCTATCCTGGGTTTTTTGTTATTCCAATTGAATTTGAGAATTGCTCTTTCTAACTCTATGAAGAATTGGGTTGGAATTTTGGTGGGGATTGCACTGAATCTGTAGATTGCTTTCAGCAATATGGCCATTTTTACTATATTAATCCTACCAATCCACAAACATGGGAGATCTTTCCATCTCTGAGATCTTCTTCAATTTCTTTCTTCAGAGACTTGAAGTTCTAGTTGTACAGATCTTTCACTTGTTTGGTTAGAGTCACGCCACATTATTTTATATTGTTTGTGACTATTGTGAAGGGTGTTGTCTCCCTAATTTCTTTCTCAGCCCACTTCTCCTTTGAGTAGAGGAAGGTTACTTATTTGTTTGAGTTAATTTTTTAAAATATTTTATGTATTATTATACATAAGAACACTGTAGCTGACTTTAGACACACCAGAAGAAGGTATCAGATCTCATTATGGGTGGTTGTGAGCCACCATGTGGTTGCTGGGATTTGAACTCAGGACCTTCAGAAGACCAGTCAGTGCTCTTACCGCTGAGCCATCTCGCCAGCCCTGTTTGAGTTAATTTCATATCTAGCCACATTGCTGAAGTTGTTTATCTGCTGTAGGAATTCTCTGGTGGAATTTTTGGGGTCACTTATGTACACTATCATATCACCAGCAAATAGTGACATTTTGACTTCATCCTTTCCAATTTGTATCCCTTTCAATTACTTTTGTTGTCTAATTGCTCTATCTAGAACTTCAAGTACTATATTGAATAGATAGGAAGAGAGTGGGTAGCCTTGTCTAGTCCCTGATTTTAGTGGGATTGCTTCAAGTTTCTCTCCATTTAGTTTGATGTTGGCTACCGGTTTGATGTATATTGCTTTTACTATGTTTAAGTATGGGCCTTGAATTCCTGATCTTTCCAATACTTTTATCATGAAGGGATGTTGGATTTTGTCAAATGCTTTCTCAGCATCTAAGAGATGATCATATGGTTTTTTTTCTTTGAGTTTGTTTATATAGTGAATTACATTGATGAATTTCCATATATTGAACCATCCCTGAATCCCTGGGATGCAGCCTACTTGATCATAATGGATGATCATTTTGATGTGTCTTAGAATCAGTTTGTGAGAATTTTATTGAGTATTTTTGCATCAATACTCATAAGAGAAATTGGTCTGAAGATCTCTTTCTTTGTTGGATCTTTGTGTGGTTTTGGTATCAGTGTAAATGTGGCTTCATGGAATGAATTGGGTAGTTTCTGTTTCTATAGTGGAATAGTTTGAAGAGTATTGGTATTAGGTCTTCTCTGAAGGGCTTATAGAATTCTGCACTAAACCTATCTGGTCCTGGGCTTTTTTTTTTTTGGTTGGGAGACTTTTAATGACTGCTTCTATTTCTTTAGAGGTTATGAGATTGTTTAGATTGTTTATCTTATCCTGATTTAACTTTGGCACCTGATAACTGTCTAGAAAATTGTTCATTTCACCCAGATTTTCCAGTTTTGTTTAATATAGGCTATTGCAGTAGGATCTGATTTTTTTTTTATAATTTCCTCAGTTTCTATTGTTATATCTCCCTTTTGATTTCTGATTTTGTTAATTTGGATACTTCCTCTGTGCCCTCTGGTTAGTCTGCCTAAAGGTTTATCTATCTTGTTGATTTTCTCAAAGAACCAGCTCCTGGTTTTGTTGATTCTTTGTACTGTTCTTTTTGTTTTTACTTGGTTGATTTTAGCCCTGAGTTTGATTATTTCCTGCCATCTACTCCTGTTGGGTGTATTTGCTTCTTTTTGTTTTAGAGCTTTCATGTGTGCTGTCAAGCTGCAACTTGTAAACTCTCTCCAGTTTCTTTTTGGAGGCACTCAGAGCTATGAGGTTTCTTCTTAGCACTGCATTCATTGTGTCCCATAAGTTTGAGTATGTTGTGCCTTCATTTTCATTAAATTCTGAAAAGTCTTTAATTTCTTTCTTATTTCTTTCTTGATCAAGTTATCACTGAATAAGGTGTTGTTCAGCTTCCATGTATATGTGGGCTTTCTGTTGTTTTTGTTGCTATTGAAGACCATCCTTAGTCCATGGTGATCTGATAGGATGCATGGGATTACTTCAATCTTCTTGTATTTGATGAGGCTTGTTTTGTGACAGATTATATGTCAGTTTTGGAGTAGGTACCATGAGGTGCTGAGAAGAAAGTATATTCTTTTGTTTTAGGATAAAAAGTTCTATAGATATCTTTTAAATCCATTTGTTTCATAACTTCTGTTAGTCTCACTGTGTCTCTGTTTAGTTTGTGTTTCCATAATCTGTCCATTGATGAGAGTGGAGTGTTATAGTCTTCCATTATTATTGTGTGAGGTACAATGTGTGCTTTGAGCTTTAGTAAAGTTTCTTTTGTGAATGTGGGTGCCCTTGCATTTGGAACATAAATGTTCAGAATTGAAGGTTCTTCTTTTTGAGATTTTTTTTTCCTTTGATGAGTATGGTGTGTCCTTTCTTATCCTTTTGGAGATATCCTTCTTTGTACAATACAAAGGAATTTTTCTCTCCCCCAGCCACTACTGACTTTAGAAAGTTTCTTTTGGAAACTTACTCGCCCATATTTTGTTGGATATACATCTCAGAAAAGTGGCTACAACAGCTTAGGAAAATAGGAAGGTTTGGGTGTTACTTAGCTGAATGGGACATTATGGGAGTTGGAGATACTCTTGATTTATTAATGCTTCATGCTGATTCTATTCTTAGGCAATTCCATCATCAAATTATGACTATGGGGAATCTAATCCCAATGAGAAATAAAACCTCAAAAATTCTTTTGGGCAAGACATATTTCTGGGGAGTGTTTCACAGCCTCTCTTTACTGCTAAATGAAACATCCTTAAATGTTCCAGTAAAACCTTTTGATTTAGGTATTACTTATATGAGGTATTTGATTTAATATTACCTTATGTGGTTCATGTATGCATGCCTTCCTATTATTTGCTCTAGAAAATGATTTCTGCATACAATGGGAAAAGAAAGGGAGGCGGGTAATCAGAGAAGAGGTAAAGAGGGAGGAAGAGAAAAGACGCTGTTTTAACGTCTAGGATTTGATTGTATCTGCATCAAGTAATGCAGATAGGACCTGAGAACATTATATGACATCTTGAGTTGTAAATTCCTGGTGATAACACAAATACTTGCTTTTCTTCTACTACTATGTTGACTAAAAAAGTCATGATTTAGGTTGAGTTCACTTGGCATACAGAAGGATCTTAATAAGAACCAGGTGTCATTACCACTGAACTTGAAACAGCAATAGATTCTTAGGAATTCTAGTTTTCTTCATTTTAACACTGTTTATTAATTTCTCTGTTTGTACCTTTTAGTTTGTTTTAAATTTAAGTTTATTTTACTCAGGGTCTGACACAAGCTTTATCTGCCTAAAGTTTATACAGTTGTGAAGACCTTTAAAAGAAAGCAAGTAGGACTCTGATGTGGTGGCCAAACAGAGGTGTCCTTTACATGAACTTAGCTAACAATAAGAGGTTGAGGAGTGGGAACAGCCTAGATACTGTACATATATGTGGAAATTGTCAAAGATCAAAAAAATGAGCAGATATCTACACCTATAGTATGACACAGCCCTTTAGGAATATGCCTAAGAGTACTATAGCTGGATGATGTGTATATCAATTTCCAACTATTTGAGGAACCTCAATACTGATTTACATCATGGATGTATCCATGTTCATTTCTTCCAGCAGTAAGTAAGAATTCTATTTTTCTACAACTACACACCTCATCATTTGACCTCATTTTTTTATATTAGGCATTTTGATGGAATAAGATTAAAACTCAAAGTAGTTTTAATTTAAAATTCACTTATGGCTAAGTATAGTGACCATTAGAAACATCACAGAATAATAAATAACAGGCTGGGGTCTGTGGCCACCTCCAGCCACTCATACGAATGGGTCGTCTCTATTCTTTAAAGTTGTTGGCCAGAAAGACATCACACACCCCAAGGATTACACACTATTGCCAGTGATATTGGTTACTCTCCAGAAGTTGGTGGTAAAACCCTATTGCTGAAGATACTACATATTTGAGTCATAGAACATGGAGAGATCAAGTTAGAAATGGCTTGGAAGTTTCCTCCTTACTGGCTGTCTTTCATGGTGCTGGAAAGTTCTCACATGCTACTAGAGGAGAAAACTAGTTATAAGTCTTATCCAGGTGGGACCTCTGTGAGCTTCAGTAAATTCTTGTCTGGCACAACATACCCACTGATGCAAAGAGGTATGAATGGTATGGATATAACTATACCTTTTTTTTTTTTTATTGAATGTAAGGTCCACTTTACAAGATGGACCCCATACTTGGCACCATTATGGGGCCAAGGACTTATGACTAGAAAGTCATAGGCCTTAGGGGAGAACCTACTATTAATTACCAAAATATACTTAGTATTAAAATGAGTCCTAGTATCTTATCATTACACTCATAGATTAATGCATATCTGGGCTCATATCAGAAAAACTTCATTTTGCAGTAGATGGTGATTAACACAGTGACTCACAATGGATTAAGATACAGAGAATAAGGGACTACAGAATCCTTAGTCCTAAATGGTATATTTATATCATACCTCTTCCTCCCAAAGCCCAGGGATTATTGCAGAAGAGTGAGAGAGCCAGAGATGTATGATACTAACTTGTATACATGAAAGTGTGTTCTGGATATAGCAGGAAATGGCACATGTGAATTCATAGAAGATGTAACAGCATGACAAAGAGTGGTGTAAGCTCAAGCTGGACCACATTGCTTCATGGCTAGGGGAGGGGGGTGGGCAAGAAGTTCCACTCAACACTGAGGGGCTATTGATAATTGATGGCTGCTCTACAAGGGAGATGTAGGTTTCTTTAAGAGTCTAGCTTTTGGTCCATCAATCACTTCAGTGGAAGGGCACACATCCAGGTGGCACATATATTCACCTCTATATGGGTGAATATCTGAATATAATCAAAATACATTACATGAAATCCTCAAAACACTAATACAAAGTAAAGGCAAGAAGAAAATCAAGCAAGGAAGGAAGGCATGAAAAAGGAAGGAGGACAGACAGAAAGGAAGGAAGGAAGGAAAGAAGGAAGATTGAGTGAGTTACTTGAGCAAGCCATGTAAGGCATGTCTATAAGCAGCCTTTTTCTGTGTTCTCCACATTAGTTCTTGCCTTCATTCTCTGTGTGACAAAATGACAAGTATAAGATTAAATAAATCCATTTGTTCCCAAGTTGCTTTTTGTCATTGTTTTATCTCAGCAACAAAAATCAGAACTAAAACAACACCTAATGCACTAATATTCTGCTTACTGCCTCCCTATCAAGTAGAGGAGTATCATGAAACACCTGCTAGTTAACCAAGCAAGGGTGATGTTACCACGTCTTCCCTGTGTATCAATGTAGGTATAGTATGAAAAACAAAGCAAAACAAAACAACTTGATTTATTTTTAATTTTTTGGTCGAACACTGTGATCTGTAATTCAGTAAATCAATCTTCTTTCTGTCCTGGAAACTGGAGCAACATTTTCCACTCTTCAGCACTCTGGCCCTTCTCCTCCTTTCCATGGTTTCCCAATGACTATTCTCAGTGGCTCAGTAATCATTGTCATGCGTTTTTCCTAGGATATAACTTCATGCTGCCAAAAGATCTGAGATCTCCTGTTACTCTTGCTTCCTTTCCTTTCACACTGTCCTGATGGTTCCTAACTTTTCCTGGGTCCATGACTTGGCAGGAAAAGATGTCTATGGGTTCCTTAAATGTTGCCAAGGGTCATATCCAATCAGAGGTCCTTGGAAGCATCCACTTCATCATCAGATGCAGGTGGAGTCTTGTTCTAAAGCACAACCAATAAAACCATTTTAGCCTAAGAGTTTTTCACATGATGTGGTTCAATTGTGGGGCCAGAAGTGCACAAACCTTGGCAGTTCTGTCACTGATCACTCGTTATGGCTTGGTTAGTATGCTTGCCTCAGGCACTAGAAAGAATGAAAGGAACTCGGATGATTTTTGTGTCTGTTTTCTTATTTATTCTTTTATTTTATTTTTAATTCTCACTCATTTAATTAATGAGGGTATAATGGCTATAGTTAAGCACTTCACTCTACAATCAGGCCTTGGTAACAGAATCATAAGATTATAGCTAAACTAAAAGGAGAATCCAGGCCTTTGGATGATGCTTTGGCATACTCAAGTGTGAGAGGAGTGTTTAGTTCCAATTTAAACAAACAGTACCAATGCTGTTTTTCCCATTAGCACTGCTGACCTTACAGTCTGAATATGAGTTTCCATAAGGAAACTTAACTTTAAAATGTCCAGAATACAAACATAACTTTTAGAACATCATTCTGTCCACTTGCTCAGGCCCACCAGGAACAAACCAAGAGATTAATAAAAAAAAAAATGTTTAGTGAACTGAATTTACATATTACAAAGAATGTGAGTCAAATATTGGACACTGAAAGTCATTATAACTACTTACAGGAAGCAAGGTTCCAGGGGGAAATAACCTCAGAAGGAGTCATAGAATATGGGGACTGTTCAGGGATCGTGTAAAAAGCCACCACAACACTGCAGTTCTGTAGCTTGTTTTGACATAGAAGACAACACACTCGCGCGTGTGCACACACGCACACAAGCACACACACACACACACACACACACACACACACACACACACACACACAAAACTTTCTTTTAGTTATTGTTTTTAAAAGAATTGAGGAGAAAAACACCCAGGCAGATTGTGATCGCAGCTTCCCTGCTGTTTCAAGGGGCTTGGAATGTTGATAAAGGTGGGTCTACTAACACAGGGCCCAGAATCACCTACTTACTCCTCCTTGTGCCCTGTTCAGCTGAACTTCAGTGGACTGTGGAGGAGTCACTGCTGCCCTCTAGCCAGGAAGGTTGACTGGTTGTAGTAACTTGGAAAATGATACTAGGGATGTCCCTGTGGCCCTTTTGAAAGAAGGGGAGGGGAGGTGTTGGTAAGACTTGCCTGATTCTTATTTTCTGTGAAATACCTAAAATCACCGACTTGGGAGTTTGTAGGTTAAGGGTAGAACATGAACCTTACTTATCCTTAAAGAAACCTTTCATTCCATTCCTCTTCCCCCTGTTTTCTTTCCCCTCTCCTCCTCTCTCCTCCCCTCTGTCCATCCCTTGCCCCTCCTTTGCCTCTCTCCCTTCCTCCATCCACCTACCTTTCCATCCAGCTTCCCTTTTCCCTCTCTGGACAGTATCTCACACAGCCCAGGATGGTCTCAAACTTGATATGTAGCTGAGGATGACCTACCTATATGTCTTGGGTGAGTGCTGGAATTACAAGTCTGTACCCAGTGCTTAGTTTGAAGGAAATCCCTTCAGAAGGAGAAGGAGAAGAAGAGGAAGAGGAAGAAGAAGAGGAAGAAGAAGAAGAAGAAGAAGAAGAAGAAGAAGAAGAAGAAGAAGAAGAAGAAGAAGAAGAAGGAGAAGAAGAAGAAGAGGGAGAAGGAGAAGGAGAAGGAGAAGGAGAAGGAGGAGAAGGAGAAGGAGAAGGAGAAGGAGGAGGAGGAGGAGAAGGAAGAGGAGGAAGAGGAGAAAGAGGAAGAAAAGGAGGACGAAGAGGAGGAGGAAGAAGAGGAGGAAGAGGAGGAGAAGCAGCAGCAGCAGCAGCAGAAGAAGAAGAAGAAGAAGAAGGAGGAGGAGGAGGAGGAGGAGGAGGAGGAGGAGGAGGAGGAGAAGGAGAAGGAGAAGGAGAAGGAGGAGAAGAAGAAGAAGAAGAAGAAGAAGAAGAAGAAGAAGAAGAAGAAGAAGAAGAAGAAGAAGAAGAAGAAGAAGAAGAAGAAAGAACAACAACAACAACAACAATCCCTTGCTTATAGCTAAGGGTATTTTTGCACATTTTTGTGTAAACAGTGCTCATATACACTTTTTGCAAGAAAAAAAGTGTAGAAAGCTTACACCATAGCTTTGTTTTCAGTTATACATATGTAACAGTTGTGTAGCTTGGTCTTCATGTAGGACTTCTAACAGAGGTATTGCCAGACACTTCTGCCTGTCATTGGATCTCTTTCCCCGAACTGGTCTGTCTTGTCTAGCTTCAATAGGAAAAGATGCCCCTATTCTACTGCAACTTGACAAGCCAGGGCTAGATGGTATCCATGGGAGTCCTCCCCCTTTCTGAGGAGAAGGGAGAAAGAGTGAATGTGGGAAGAGAAGTGAGAGGTAGGGACTGAGAGAAGAGGAAGGAGAAAGCTTTCATCTGATTGGAAGGTAAAGTAAATAAACAACTAAATAAATAAATTAAAAGAAAATGAGGATGGGCAATGACCTAGAAGTTCAGATATATACTGTTCTTCTTTTCAGAGAACTAAAGATCAGTTCTGGGAACCCATATAAGGCGGCTCTCAACTTTCTGTAACTTCAGCTCAAGGGAAATCCAACACCTCTGGCTTCTATAGGCTATATATGGCACTTATATGATTTTTTTTTAAAGGAAAAGTATAAAAAACAAGCACAGTCTGTATATATTTGTTCTCAATGTATATTTTATTGATTTTTCCCAAGTTGAATATATATTTGTACCCTAAAACAGAAACCAGAGTACTGCCAATTCTTCTGATGTCTTGCTCTGTGCTGGTGAGTGAAGTTATGTCAGACACTCTTTGGTGTCGGAAATCCTTTGCTTAGAATTATTCTATGACATATCAAAATGCCACGTGCAGCCTTTACTGCATTGTGTGACTACCTCCAGTTAAAAGTTTAGTTATTAAACTTTGATGGAATCTGGCTAGCTTACAATTTGGAGGTGTTTTAGTCATGATATGGACATTGTGATTTATAATGTTGGTAGGTGTATACATGCAATGATTTTGAAAAAAGACACATGATCTATGTGGAATGTTGTACAATGCTTTGGGGACTATCTAGAAGGTATTGCTGGGGCACAGGGTCAGCATTTGTTTTCCTTTTGTAGTTGCTATACATTTTATGCAGTGTTTTCTAATGTGTACTTCTTTTTTTATTATTTATTCATTTTATGTGTATGAGTACACTGTAGCTGTACAGATGGCTGTGAGCCATCATGTGTGTGGCTGCTGGGAATTGAACTCAGGACCTCTGCTGGTCCTCTCACTCCAGCATAATTCACTGTAGCTATCTTCAGACACACCAGAAGAGGGCAGAAGATGGTATCAGATCTCATTACGGGTGGTTGTGAGCCACCATGTGGTTTCTGGGATCCGAACTCAGGACCTTCGGAAGAGCAGTCAGTGTTCTTAACCGATGAGCCAGCCCTCTAATGTGTACTTCTAAGATCAATGTCTAAGACTCCTCCCAGGCTGTGGCAGACTGCAAAAAAAAGTCTGGAATCTGAGGTGTGTTCCCTGGTTTGGTAGAAGGAAAGCTGCTGATTCATTATGTACTTACTAAAGATGTAGATTCTCTCCTAGGCATCTCTCAGTTGTCTGTAATTGACCCTCATTCAGATCCACGTTAGCTGATTTTTGAGAGCTACTGGAAGACATCATTCAAACTACAGCGGAAGACATCAGAGGCATGCCGGTTCTCCATAGTGGAAATCAGGCTGACGTTATTATAGTGTATAGGCTGTACTGACAAGCATTTTAGGCTGAACAAGCAAACAACCATAACAACTGAAAAGGAAACCAACCAAATACTGACTAAAAGCAACAACCAAAAGCTGCTCAGTTCACCAAAAGTTGATTTTAAATTCCATTATATCTGACATGATTTAAACAAAATTCATAAACTCTGCATTACTCAGTATCACTCACATTTTTTTACTTTTTTTGTGGTTATCAGAAATATGGTGTTATGAAATGGGTGCCAGAAAATCAGATGTGCCTGTTCAAGTCCAACAAATTTGAGACAATGTATCTTCACACTGAATCCCAGGAGAACAAAACAGGGAAGCCTTACCTCCGTCTAGCACAAGTCATGTCAACTGTAATCACATTTTAAAAGCTAAGGTTTGAAATTGGTTCCCTAAGTTTCTTTCATTTATTAGATTAGAAATACTATTCTGCGGATTGGAAATGGTTTAAACAAAACACGAATAGAGCTTTCGCTGTTCGGCTTCTATTGGTGTTGACACTCTTCCACAAGGAAGCTGCTGTTTCTGATTTTATGCTTTCTTCTCTTTCCCCTTTCCTCTTGTCTCCTCGACTGGTCTCCCTTTCCTCACCTCCTCTCTCCCATCTTCCTTTTCTCCCTTTCCTGATTGGCTGTTCTCTTCATGCTTCTCTTTACCTTTTCCTTCACAGTGCTTCTGTTTCCTTACTGCTTCACTTTGCTAAGACTTCCTAATGTCTTCTTTTGAAATTCATGACTCTTTCATATTTTGGTCAAGGATAGATAAGACGAATGCATACATTCATGTGCGTTTGTGAGTGGGTGGGAGGATACATGTGAGTGGGTGGATATATTAGATAAGTAGATTCATGATGTGATACCTATGCTCAAAGGGAAAAGAATGGGGACCACTGAGAATTTTTTCATTCTTTAATAAATACAATCCAGACTTTATTCCTCTCTTGGTCTACCCTCTGACTGTTCTACATCTCACACCTCCCCTCCGCATCCCCCCCATCTCCAAGAGGATGCCCCCTCCCACACCTATCCCACTATGCCTCCCCACTCCCTGGGGCCCCAAGTGTCTGAAGGATTAGGTTCATCTTCTCTGGCTGAGTCCAGACCTGGCAATCCTCTGCTGTATATGTGATGGGGACCTCATATCAGCTGGTGTGTGCTGCCTGATTGTCCAGACTTGGCAATCCTCTGCTGTATATGTGATGGGGACCTCATATCAGATGGTGTGTGCTGCCAGTGTTTGAAAGGTCCGGGAGACAGGTTAGTTGAGACTGCTGGTCTTCCTATAGGGTCACCCCCTTCTCAGCTTTTTCCAGCATTTCCCTAATTCAACCACATGGGTCACTATTGGGTCATTGGTTGATTGTAAATATCTGCATTTGACTCTTTCAGCTGCTTGTTGGACAGACATGATAGACCCCTGTTTGTAAGTACACCTAAGGATTACCATTTATGAGGATTCTACTGCAGAAACTATTCCATAAAAAGGACTGTGCATACTGCATGTACTATGACCACTGTTCTCAACACACTCCATAGGCTTCATCTCTGTCTCTTCTCTTGTGCCATTACGATTGCGATTGCTTTCAACCTCCAGAGAAATTTTCGTTATTTTTAAACAGAGTATATCATTCTTCTCTGTTCTTTTAGTTAATTTGACTGCCTTTGCTTTGCTTACTATCAGTTAGTTTTGTTCTTAAGCTTGGTCCTGTGGCTTTCAAATCTTAAGATTTTCTGGAGTTAGATATGGACAGTCGTTCAGCTCACACTTTAACCCACTCAGAGGCATGTTTCTGGCTTCCCCACCTTGTGTTGCTGGCCTCACCTTTCTACTTATTTGTATTTTCCTGTTATCTGTTGGTATTTCTTATCAAATATTATTGTACCTTTCTCACTTTGTTCATTGACTTTTGTCTTTTAAAAGCTCTTGTTGACGTATTGCTTCTTGTCTGGAAAGAAAAGAAACTTCCGAGGTGAAGTTCTCTTAAATGAAAACTCTCGAGAGTAGAGAGGAAGCGAAAGCTTGCTGAGGGTGAGACAGACATCTTCACTGCAGGGTTTCCAGGTCAATACTGTTGTCTGAATGTGGCAAGAGCTAATCCTCCATTTTATGTTCCAGAAAGGGCTACAAAGGAAGACAGAACAACAACAAAAAAAGGGCTTGCTACAGAAACAATGTGGCCAACAAAGCTGAAAATAGCTCCCAGCTAGCTTTGCACAGAAATCACCACCAACCCTTTCCAGTGCCTTCTCTTCTCCAACACCTTGCTTTTGGTAATTCAGCAAAATTCTCTGAGGGTAGAGCACAGGGCTGAGACTCCACCATGCAACAGACAACGTTAGCACTCCCTAAACGTAAACCCAGTAGCACCAACACAAACTCAAGACCCTGGAAGCATCTCCAGACGTAGACAGCTGCTCAGTGGATGTTTAGGCTTACCTCTTACTGCTTTTGTGTATTTTTAGCAATGTTATGTTTGTACACAAGCTGCTCCTACATGACATTTGACCAAAGCAGAAATTGGTTGTGCCTTCTTTCCTCATTCCATAGGAGCAATGTGGCTATATCCTTCCTGTCTGCCTCTCTTCTCTGTATTTCTAAATAACAATTTACATTGATTCTTCAGGATTGCTCAGATTTAGACATTTTTACAATTAATTATTTTATTTATTTACACCCCAATTGTTGCTCCCCATCCTGGTCCCTATTTCCAGAGTTCTTCACCCCACCCCTCATCCCCTTCACCTTTGAGAAGTTGCTAGCCTCCTCCCCACCACACACACAGGCTGGGCATCTTCCTTCCCTGGGGCATCAAGTCTCTACAGGATTAGGAGCATCCTCTCCCACTGAGGCCAGACAAGGGAGTCCTCTGCTATATATATGCCAGGGACCTCAGAACAGCCTCTCTATGCTCTTTGGTTGGTGATTAGTCTCTGGGAGCTCCTAGGGTTTCAGGTTAGTTGATACTGTTGGTCTTCTTATGGGGTTGCAATCCCCTTCAGCTTCTTCAATCCTTCCCCTAACTTTTCCATAGGGGTCTCTGATCTCAGCCCAGCTGTTGGCTGTAAGTTTCTGCATCTGTCTCAGTCAACTGCTGGTAGAGCCTCTCAGAGAACAACCATGCTAGGCTCTCATCTGCGAGCACAACATAGCATCCAGAATAGTGTCATGGTTTGGTGCCCGCCAATGAAATGGATCCCACTTTGGGCCGGTCACTGGTCTGCCTTTCCTTCACTCTCTGCTCCATTTTTGTCCCTGAATTTCTTTTAGATAAGATCAACTCTGGGTCTAAAACTTTGAAGGTAGGTTAATGTCTCTCTTCCTCCACTGGGAGCCCTGTTTAACTACTTGAAGTGGTCCCTTCAGGTTCTGTCTTTTCACTGTTTCAGCTAAGGTCATCCCCTTTGAGTCCTGAGAGCTTCTCACATTCCAGCTCTCTGGGACTTTCTAGAGGTTCCCCCTATCCCCCAGCCCCCCAATAGCTGCATGTGGGACTTAAAACCATGCCAGGAAGTTTGGTACAGTAGAGCAGGTTGAGACCTGGAGATTTGGTGGGCACACATCTGAGGCTTAAGTGACTCCCTGCTCCCTGCCAGACCCCTGATTTAGAACATGTGCCATGCTTCTTCTTACATAAAAGAAACATGTCTTATGGTCACATAGGCTCAAAACAGAGTTCTCTATGCTAATGAGGTACCTAGGAGTGCAGAGGGATTAGCCAATAAGCTTCTCTTTCCTGACATTCCTCCCTGCAAAAGGTATTTAATATCCACTTACCAGTGAGTACATATCATGCATTTACTTTTGGGTCTGTGTTAGCTCACTCAGGATGATATTTTCTAGTTCCATCCATTTTCCTGCAAATTTCATGATGTCCTCCTTTACAATAGCTGAATAGTATTCCACTGTAAAAAAAGAACCACATTTATTGTATCCATTCTTTAGTTGAAGGACATCTGGGTTGTTTCCAGTTTCTGGCTATTATGATTATGTTAGCTTCTTGTCATGAAAAATAAAAACAGAGCTCTCCTATACATCACCTTATCATATACACAATCATTTTAATCAATAGTGCACATTGCAGAAATTTTGTTTCATTAGATATATTCACTAATCTGCAAATGATATTTGTAGGTGATTTATATCACAGCTGATTATGGCACAATTCTTGTTCCTTGTAAAATTAGTAATGAAATGTGAGTTCTAACATTTTATGCTTTAATGGATAACATAAAAATTCAGAAGCTGTACACATGAATGGGGTACTGAATGATGTCTTTACACATGTACAAGTTGCATAATATAAAAATCAGTTCACATACGTCTATCTCTTTAACATTAAGAATCCTATCTTCTAGCTGTTTTGAAGTAAATATGAGAATCTCATATCATGTTGACCTTGCTTTTGACCCTTTTTGGTGAAATTACATAAACCCTGTTTTTCTAATGTAAACTGTTGCTCGTTATCCAGATCTCCTCTCCATTGAGGCATTGCATGGTTTATCAATCTCATGCTTATGAACCAGGTTCTCAAGGACAATAATGGAGAACTTATCACATCTGGAGAGTAATTGACACTCTTCCTCTGGCGATGACTGCCTTAGGTTGTGCTGAGCCCTCATGTCTCTTTGGTCCACAGATTCTTATTTGTTGGTTAAAGTCTCAGTTTTATATACTTTCCTCTGCAACTTTTTGAGAATTTGTGTATCAGACAGCTCAAAGGCCTAAAGAGTTGTGCCTGGGTTACTATACCACACACATTACTTATTTATTTGAAAATATACAGTATAAGTTGAATATATTAGCTTATTTATTTATTTGCTTTACATACTGTTTACAGCCCCTCCTTTCTCTCCTCCCAGTCCCACCCTCATAAATCCCTCCCCTCATTACCTCTTCCCCTTCTCAGAGAAGGAGAACCCACCCCCAACCCCGCTTGGGTACTACCCTGACTTCAGACAGCAAGTCACAGCATGACTGAGCTCATCCTCTCCTACTGAGCTGAACCAGGCAGTCCAGCTAAGAGATTCAATGGCAGTCAACAAAGACCTAGACAGTCTCCTCTCTACTTGTTAAGGAGCCCACATGAAGACTGTGCTGCACATCTTCAAATGTGTAGTAGGCCTAGGTCTGGCCCCTGTATGCTCTTTCGTTGCTGGTTCAGTTTCTGTGAGCCACCATGTGCCAAAATGAGTTGACTCTTTAGATCTTCTTGTGGTGACTTTGACCCATTTAGATGGCTCAGTTCTTACACAAGCCTCCCTAAACTCTGCCTGATGTTTGGCTGTGGGTTTCTGCATCTGTTTTCATCAGTTGCTGGATGAAGCCTCTTAGGAGACAGTTATGCTAGGTTCCTGTCTGCAAGCACAGCAGAGTATCATTAACAGTGTCTGGGGTTGTTGACTCTCTCCCATGGGATGGGTCTAAAGTTGGGCCAGTCATTGGTTGGCTATTCTCTCAATTTTTATCCCTGCACATCAGATAGGCAGGACAAATTTTGGGTTGAAAGTTTTGTGGGTGGGTCTATGTCCCCTTCCTCTGCTGGAATTCCTGCCTAGCTGCAGGAAGTGGCTACTTCGGAGCAGAAGAAGGCTGGGAGAGAAAATGGATCCATAGGGAACATCTTTGGGACTAGCTGGAGACCTGAAAAGGGGGGTGGGGGTAGGGGGGTGGGGTAGGGTTAGGGCATCTCCAGGGGGATATGGAGACTGAGTATATTAGTTTATATATTTGGATGGTTTCGCACCACTGTCATATACAGTGTCATATACACTGTAATATACATTACAGTTTACTAGGTGACTAATCTGAAATCACTTTCACTTTTTATAATTGTAGTATGATGTCTTTTTTGCTAAAAAGGACTGAAAAAGCCTTCCTCCCCTAATCCATGCTTTTTAACGATGTAACTTCACCCTCCCACTGAGACATGTGTGCTCATCCCTGGTTTCTGAACAATTTGCTTACAGTCAGCACAAGACCTTGGCGTGACCACAATGCTGACAGTAGCCTATGAAAAGCAACCCTGCGTCTGCCTGGCTCCCAAGCATCTTTGTTTGTGGATCCCTGAGCAACTGCATAACAAGTTGACTGCTTCAAACATGTTGAGATAAAAACCCAGGGTAAACAGAGAGGACATGAGGGGTTCTCTCAGCAACCCCGGCCAAGTTTCCAGTTGATAGCCAGCATCAAATGCTAAACATGTGAGCAAATGAGACTTCAGAAAATGCCGTCCATCTGTGGAGTGATAGCCATCAAGTCTTTTCAGCTGAAGTCACAGACATTGTGTGGCAGTATTCTTATTGTGTATTATTATTACGTTCAACATTCTTCATTTCTGGAGACATCCTTTGTCCTGTGCTATCCCTGCTCTTCAGCCCTGACATTTGGCCTAAAACTGTGCTATGATTTTATGGTTGCCTCTTAAATCAGAGGGTGATGTGGCCTGCCTAGGGCTGATACTTGGCTCTGTCCCCTGCTCTGCATCTGCTCTCACTGTTTGGAATGTACTTGTCTGAGACTCTCTAGTTAAGAGCATGACATGATTCAGCCTGTCCTTTGGAAACCCTGCCTCAGGATTGCTCAATTTGCAACGTGTTCATCGAGTCCATCTGGCGCTACTTGTTGAACGCAATTCAAATTGCAAGCAGAGGAAAAGAGTGGTCTGCTTTGCAGGACACTTTTGTTGTGCTCTGAATGAAATCTCCTTGGTTCTCTTAAACAGAAAAGGCAATTAATGTCGATACATACTTAGGAACTTTCAATAAGCTGTATATCTTTGTATTTAGTTTAGTTTTCTTTGGAAATAAATCTAATTTGACAAAACAATCAGAAGTAAAGCTCAATAAATGTAAACCAAAATATTAGATGCTTTAGAATAGGAGAATTTGCATGCATGCATGCATGTTCACACAATCTAAAGGACTCTAGTCAAAAGTAGATACAGGAAATGATTACAGGGGCTACCTGTTGAATTTCTTCAAAATTTGCTACTTAGGTAAAACTTTAAGGCATGCTTGTTGATGTGATTTTTATTTATCATTGAAAAGTTGCTTTCTTCATAAAATTGAGAAATTATATGATTACAGTTAAAATATTAATTTAAGAATACTTCTTGAAATTTAATTTAATAAGGTACAAAGTCTAGAACCTATATTCAAACATAATTAAATAGAAAAAGTGGGGAATTCTAATGTTAGCAGTAATTCAAACAAGTTTTGATGACTGGACATAATCATTGTATGTGGATTGAAACTGAAAGGAAACATTGCTTTGTACTTTCTAAGGGCTCGCTTAATGTTACAATTCATCCATATCTATGAACTCAACAGAAGATTCTAGTGTCCTAAACTCCAGCTCCTGTCTAGTTTAATTTTGAGGAATAAATATGCCTTCAAAGCAACAAAATTGAAAAAAAAACCTATATATTTATACAGGTAAAAGTGTTTAGTACTGCTGTAAAATGCTTATACACACACTTATTTGCTACAGGTTTGGTATTGGGGTGCCGAGGATCAAGAGACTGTGTCTGTTGAGGGTCTCCTTGAGGCCTAATAGCAGGAGAGAGAGAGAGAGAGAGAGAGAGAGAGAGAGAGAGAGAGAGAGAGAGAGAGAGAGAGCAAGTGAGAGCAAGAGGGGGAGTGAGAGAGAGGGAAAGAGAGAAGAGAGAGATTGAGAGAGACAGAGGCAGCAAGGAAAGACATATAGACAGAGAGGTAGAAGAGAGAAAGAGAAAGATTGAGAAAGAGAGGGAAGAAAGAGACAGAAGAGAGAGAGAACAAACACAGAATATAGGAGAGAGAACATTTTATTACAAATTTACTCAGGAGGCAATAACATTAATCTTTAACATGATTACAACCCCAAAAGTCAAGTTCATTTATTAAGTGATAGTGTATGTACTGGCTGGTTCTGTGTGTCAACTTGACACAAGTTAGAGTCATCAGAGAGGAAGGAGCCTCAGTTGGGGAAATGCCTCCAGAAGATCCAGCTCTAAGGCATTTTCTCAATTAGTAATCCATTGGGGAGGGCTGAGCCTACAGTGAACAGTGCCATCTCTGGGCAGGTAGTCCTGTGTTCTATAAGAGAGCAGGCTGACCAAGCCAAGGGAAACAAGTAAGCAACACTCCTCTATGGCCCCTGCATCAGTTCCTACCTCAGGTCCAGCCTGGCTTGAGTTCCTGTCCCAGTTTCCTTCAGTGACAAACAGCACTGTGGAAGTGTAAGTCAAATAAACCTTTTTTCTCCAATTTGCTTTTAGGTCATGGTGCTTTGTTGAAACAAGAGCAACTAAGACAGTTGCAGCTCTTGGAGTGTCCCAGTCTCCTTAGTCCAGAAGCTGAAGTGGCATTAAGAACTCTGTTTGTGCATAGATGCTGATCCCTGGAAAGAATTCTGTAAGGCCTATATTTATTTCATTTCTAAGCCCATGAAGAAAAAGTGGATTGTTCAGTGTCTCTGTGAAGAAATTTTGCTGCTCCCCTAACTTTCAAACAGTAGTTTCATTTACTTCCACGTTTAATCATTTCTCCAAAATTTAATATTATCTCCTCTCCAAAGTGTTGTCTATGTTTTAGAGCCATAACTAGAACACAGCTGCTTCGATATCTAAAAATCAATCCTGTGTTCTATATTCTCTGCTGTCCTTACACTCAATGGCAATAGGCTCAGATGTGGTAGGAAAGGCAGAGGGTGGGGGAGACACTTTGGTCACAAGATCTTGCTCTAGGGTATAGCTCTTATATTGTAGGAATCAACCAGACTGCACACATGTAGCCTGTTACTTCTAGGATGCCACCAAGAATTTATTCTTGCTATACTATGGGTATGTAAGGATTGTTGTCACATGGTAATGACACACCAATACATACTTTTGCCACTCAATTGGCCTAGGTAGGTTAGAAACTGGCCATCTTGAACTTGCCAACGAAAATGCTGACATCCAGTGGCAGAAACCAGGTTTACCACCTCCAAGGTCCTCCATCAGACCCCTGATAGGTGCAATGCCAATGTTGTGCATAATGGGGCTGTTAAAAGGAACACGAGAGATGTTCATGAATAGACATCTAACTTTAGATACACTCATATATTTCCCACTTGTTGGGTTTTGGGAATAATATGCAGAAGTCAATCTTCTCCAGTTAGTTACATGATAGAAAACATGAAAATACCCCCAAGGCTTCTATCAGTGTAATATAACCACCACCACCAACAACAACAAAAATTAGATTTGTTCCCATAGCATTGAGGAAAATAAGCCAAGTAATTGTAGGCCACTCAGCTTTTGAGTTATTTGGACTAAGAATGGTCACAATACAGAAAGAACATTACAGCCAAGCTAACAGAATAATCCTAAAAAAAAAAAAAAAAGAATGAAACCAAAGCAAACAAGTCATCAACGACAGATGAATATTTCTCCAGAACATATAAAAGCGTTGGTGCTATCTTAAGGCAGAACATTTTCTAGAGAACAATGGTATGCTGATGTCAGGAGATTGAGGGAAGCCATCTCCCTTCCTTTGGACATGTCATATGCAAGGGGAAACAAGGGCTGTTATAATTTGGTCTCTTACAAACACAAGCTAATAAGGTCAGCAAAACCTGATGTTCCATGTTTATAACCAGCTATGTGTTGCCTGGCTGTTGACATCTATCTTTATGGTTTCTTAAGCAAAAAGACTAAGCTATACATGTGCTTCTTCATAGTGATGTGATCGCTGTTAAGTTCAGTCCCGGTGGCATGCATTAAGCTGCAAAGGTGTGAGGAAACTGATCAGACTGAGAATGATAAGCTTGGCTGCTTTCCTAGTCATGTTGGCTTCTTGGCCAAACACCATTTAAAATTCTAGTGCCTCCCAATCTTAGTCGACTTGTGCCAGAGTCCTGTTTACAATTAGCAAAACTATTTGTTGTGATTGTTCAAGGAAGAAAATGATTAAGTCCTTGTTTGCTTTATGAATCAAGCCAAGCTATCACACACTGAACTTTCTTTCCTTAGATTATTCATTCTTTTGCAGAATCTGCTAGCACTTGGAAGGGGGATGTGTGGGTAGTCAGTTTCTATTAGAGGCATCAGTGCAGTGTGGATAAAAGAACAGTGATAGACAGGAATAAGAATAACAAACAGTCTCATAGGCAGTTAGGAACCACCTTATGTCGACTAAAGAATTGTGATGTTTTGTGTTAAAAAGAAACAAAATTAAAGATTGCTTCTTGATAAAATAAAGCAGACAAATCCAATTGTTTGAAGCTCACAGGTTAAAGATGGTTTGGTGTGGTTGAGCGTGTGTATGTGTGTGTGTATGTGTGTGTGTGTGTGCTATGTTGATATGAGTTAACTACTTTTTTAAACAGTTTCTTTTATAGAGAATATGTGAACAGCAGAATTGAAAAAAAGAGTACTTTTCCACTTCTATTGGACCCATCTGTCCAAAGAGATTTGTGTAAGGTGGTAAATCAGCCATATTCAGAGTAGGAAGAAGCTAGTGAGCTTTCCATGAACACATGTGTCTATTTGGTAAAGGAATGGTTCAATTCACTACATATATCTATGTACTGCTATACTTTGTGTTCTTAAGACTGACAAACAAGATCCACATGCATAGCTAGGGAGTGTGCTCTGGGATATGCTCAGTGGAGAAACAAGGAACAGAATAATACCCAGCTCGGTTTTTATTTCTCATTTGAAAAGAGTCAGAGGGAGACAAACACATTAGGAAGAAGCGTAAGGGTCTGTGGAAGAGAGGAAAGTAATCATTGTGTTATTATATAACCTTATATGCTATTCTTATGCCTAAGCATGTGGTGATTTTTCTAATTGAGATTAAATAATTATTGAAAATGTAAGTCACATGTGCTGCTTTGACCTTCCTTTTAGCCAAGTCCAAACCTTTGAGGCCTGTCTTGTCCCTCTTCTCTAGTATAAAATGGATGGAGACTTCCTGAGGATCTGTGGCTGGTAAAGGTCAGTGGTAGTGTGCTTGCCTAGCATGCTTCATACTCTGACACCCAGAACCACAGGGTTTAAGTGGGAGTGAAGAGGGGAGAGGAGAGAATGGGGAAGAACATGGACAGAATATTAAATTTTTTCTTGTAATCCTATTATTTTTAGGGTTTGAGGGTGTTTTTGCCTGGAGTGGAAGAATTTGCCCAGGATCCAAAACATAACTTTTAGTGTCAAAGTCCATCATAGATCCTGAAGCTTTTTTGTTTTGACGATTACTTTTCTCCACTCAGAGGCATCTAGGGATGAAGGACCTTCTTCACTCCTTCCTGGTAATGGTTGTAAGGCTGGCTCCGCTAGATCTCATGGTCCAGTGTTTCCTGCTGAACTTTTAGGCATTACCTATTAGAATACAAGAATCATAATGTGACCTGACTTTGGTGCCATTAATTTGAATCTGGGGTCAGGTATCAGGAAATTCTGTGTTCTGTAAAGAGCTAAGATCTCCAAGGACACAGTATGGTTTTTGTACACTTAATTACTGGATAAGATCAACAGTCCCAGACCTGGAAGAGATCGCCAGGTGAGATGAGAAACTTTCCCATCTCACCCTTCTCATGGACAACAACTTGGTTTTCTTTCTGGCTAGACTGTACCCAGAGCTGAGGACTCATGACACAAAAGAGTAAAAGTCACCCAGAACCTAGCATGTGCTTAAAGCATTAGGATGAATTCAGTCCCTTTATCTCTAATCTATCTATATGTGTTATATGTTATTTTTAAAGTAAATATATAAAGCAAGTATTGATTAAATTTTAGTTGGAACAACTAAAATTTATTTTAAAATACATAGATAGTGTTTGCTAGGTTCTAACTTTCTGTAAGAAGCAATGAATCATCTACAATAGCCATGCTTTCAGTTTTGAATGAATTTATTAAACATGGGAAGCCAAGGAAAAGAATAAATAGTAGATAGAGAAAGAGATAGTAGATAGTTAGATGGCAGATACAGATGATAAATAAATAGGCGGGTAGATGATAGATAGATAGATAGATAGATAGATAGATAGATAGATAGATAGACAAATAACACAAAAAAATCATATAGTTGCGTGCTCAAAAGATCCAGCAGAAATTAACTAGACAGTTTGCTTCAAGTCCCTGGAGCGAACACTGTCTCATGAAGCTTCCAAGAAATACAACAAATATCACTAGATACATATAATATCAAGTTAGGTGCTAATGACATCCAGCTGAAACCAACTGGAGAAGCTGACTGGCTGCATGTCCCCATTCCTTATGTCTGAGTTTCCCAGGGCTGAACACTTTTAGCTTCTCTTTCCCACTGTGGGCACTCTTACATCAAGGGCAAACAGCAGCAGCACCCCTTGGAAACTGGTTCAGTTTTATTTGTTCTTTTTCTTAATTTTTTTTTTATTTTTTTAAGATTTATTTAATTATATGTATATGAGTATATACTGTAGCTGTACAAATAGTTGTGAGCCTTCACCTGATTGTCTGGTTGTTGGGAATTGACTTTTAGGATCTCTGCTCGCTCCAGTAGACTTCGCTTGAGGAGGTCAGATGGGTGTTGTGAGCCACCATGTGGTTGCTGGGATTTGAACTCAGGACCTTTGGAAGAGCAGTCAGTGCCCTTACCCGCTGAGCCATCTCATCAACCCGTTTTATTTGTTCTTAAGGGCACAGAATTTTCCCTCATTTTGATTTTAAGAAATGACTAGCAAGTCCATTTTTGGACAATTATGTGCATCTAGTGTTGTGAGAGAATGACACAACTTGCTTTCATACTTTTTTCCATTAGTGGACACACATTTCTTACGTTTCATGTTTTTTCCCAAAGCTAGAAAATTGGTTAGGTGTAGCTCAAATTTGGCTCATGTATATATGTCTTAGTCAAAAAACACTTGTGAATTTTGCTTTTCTCTTTTTTAGTTTTGCATAAGTGTATGTGTGTGTGTGTGTGTGTGTGTGTATGTGTGTGTGTATTGCTGAGTACTAAAACCCAGGACTTGGCATATGCTAGGCCATTGTACTATTGAGCTACTTGCCTGTGTTTCTATCTCTTTTTCTTAAGTTTTACTTCAGTTGACAATATTTACAAATTGGGAAATTGACCATAAAATCTATGTTGTTGGCATCTTTTTGAGTAGTTACACACCATAGCAAGTTTTGGCCTTGTATCCAGCCATGGAAATTCAGGCTTGACTTGAGAAGTAACTGATTTTTTAGAGAAATCTGGTGTTTGCCAGTTGGTCAAAGTTACCACCATATTTTTGCTGCTGTATAGATTGCTCTCTTGCTATTTCTATACACTTGGGTTTTGACAGCTGACTGTGATTATGTGTATCTCTTTATAGGCAGAGAAACATTAGACTGCTTGATGAATTAAGCATTAAAATTAATCATTATATGGAGATTTCTTTCTTTTTAAAATTTTTGTTTAAGCTTGTTTCTGTTTGCCTGCTTGCCTTCATTTATATCATATACCTACAGGGCCACCATGTATATGGTAGATACCAACCTTATGTTCTCTGGAAGAATAGTGAGTTCTCTGGACCAGTGGTCCTTCTCTCTATCTTTGAGTGGAGATTACTTTGGTATACAGCTGAAAGTTTTCTAAGAAAATGGCTTTTAAAGGCCTTTAGTTTAAAATATCATGGCCATGGACAAACATCCTTGAAATACATGCTAAGAATCTTACTTCTTATAGACATCTATTTTTAACCTTTATATGAACAAAATAAATAGGAATCAGAAGCACAAGGAGATAGAAGAATTTATAAGATCATACAGCTCACATGTGGTGGAATCAGAACTTAAACTGGGCAATCTTGATTTAGGACATGTAGTTTATTTTATATCTGATTTTCTTTCTAAAAACTGTAAGTCTCCAGCTCTGTAAGCAAGTGGAATTTGATTGTTATTTAAAATGATTAGGTGAATTCTCAAACCTCAAGCGCTTATTCTTTCAAGTATCCTCATGAGCATATTTATATTTCTCTTCTGATTGAAAGACTTTGCCCTGTACCTTCCGTAATGCTGGCTTAGTAGTCATGCCTTTCTTTAGCCTACTTTGATCATGTAAAGTTTTTCTTTTTCTCTTATCCAGTCTGGCTTGACAGCCAATCTTTTAACTGGAATACATCCTTCCTTGCTGCTTTTGTTCTTAAGTTTCTGTGGGTCAATCAACTGCTAATCTGACAGGCCTGACTTCAATATAATTTGATATTTTTCCCTTTCTACTATAGACCATTTTTTTGGTCTATTTATTTAGTACTTTTACCTATAATATGATATAGGGAGACCTCCTTTTACTTGATGTTTTGTTCTTCTCCTGATATAGTCTATGTGCCAGAATTTCCACTACTTCAGTTATTTATGTTCAGAATTTCTCCTTATTGAATTATATTTTCATATATTAACCTACACATTTTTATTAATGTGTTTGTGTTCACTTGAAATTCACCTAGTAATTTATTAGTGTGCCTTTTGATTTGTCTCAATGTATTTATAATTATTATTTTGAATTCTTTATTCAATATTTCATTTCATATACTCTTAGCCCTCACTGTTAGTCATTTTTTTTCAAGAGTCATATTGCTTCAGCTTTTCATTTCTCAATTTTAGTGTGTGCGTCTGTGTTAAGATTTGCACATTTGGGATTAAGTCATTGGGTGATTAAAAACAATAAGCCACCTTTATTCTTTCAGTAGAATGGTCATCAAGGACTAGGTTATAGTGTAACTGGGGAGTTGTTTTCTTCTATGAGGATGGTGCTCATGGTGCCAGACTGGATCCCATGTGTTCCTCTGAGACTAGAATACTGTCAGAAACAAAAATTATTGTCATAAGGTAAGCTCAATACAAAAATAAAATGGTAGAAACTAAAAGGCAGTGATTTTATGTGGTCATTAATATATTATCTAGTATGCTTTACTTATGAATGGGAAGACAAAAATGGAATGGAAAGAAAGTAAGAGTAGTAATTAATATTGGTTTATAGACAAGAAATAGAACGCCGGGTGATGGTGGCGCACGCCTTGAATCCCAGCACTTGGGAGGCAGAGGCAGGTGGATTTCTGAGTTCGAAGCCAGCCTGGTCTACAAAGTGAGATCCAGGACAGCCAGGGCTCCACAGAGAAACCCAGTCTTGGAAACCAAAAAAAAAGAAATAGAGGGGGAAACACAAAGGACAAAGGACACGACAAAAGACATTTTTAGATGGAGGCAGAACTAAAAGGGAGATAATGACCTAGAAAAAAGTACCATTATCAGGATTCTGGGTCATGGACCTTGCAAACTTGTCTAGACCATATTTTCTTTTCTTTTCTTTTCTTTTCTTTTCTTTTCTTTTCTTTTCTTTTCTTTTCTTTTCTTCTCTTTCTTTCCTTTCTTTCTTTCTTTCTTTCTTTCTTTCTTTCTTTCTTTCTTTCTTTCTTTTGGAAGAAAATTAAAAGGGAAAGAGTAGGGAGAGAGAACAAGAGAGAGAAAAGCAGAGGTGCAGGACAGGGGTGAGGAGCAGGTAGCCAACATGCTAAACTAATCTTGGGCATCTCAGAGGACTAAGTGTGGAGAGGATAGAGCTGGATGAGGGTATAGAGGATGCAAACTCTCTCGCCTGATTCCTGGTTTCGGTCTCTAGTCTTTTGGCATGCCTTCCTTAGTTCCTAGAGGCCTCTCTTACTCTTGGGTATTCCCTTTATGATGTCAGGTCACCAATGCTGGACACATCTCTGGTTAGCCATGCCCTTATCTCCTGGTAAGAACCTATCTTCCTTTTGGGAATGCTTTCTGCCTAGTGGGTACAAATATACAGATACCTGCTATACCTCTGGACAATCCTTCAGAAGTCTGATTGTGAATGCTGATGCCACCACTATGAAATCTTTCTTATTGTCCAGCGGCAGCATTAAGTTGGCCCCTAGGGCCTATGCCCTAGCTAGCCACAGGTTATTGGCATAGTTAATGGCACCAGGCCTAAGTTCCACCTTGTGACATGAGTGAGTCTTTAATCTAGTCAGAAAGTGATTGGTTACTCTCATAATATCTGTACCAGTGGGCATGCTTTCTCATCTCAGTTGGTACTATTAGCAGGGTTCACAGCTGTTTAAGACTGTACTTTTCTTTTCCCTCCCTTCCACCCTCCTTCCCTCCTTTCCTTCCTTCCTTTTTCCCTCCCTTCCTCTCTCCCTCCTTTCCTCCCTTTCTTTCTCCCTCCTTCCTTCCTCCTTATCTTCCTTCTTTCCTCCCTTTCTTCCTTCCTTTTTCCCTTCCTCTCTTTCTCTTTTTCTTTCTTTCTTTCTTTCTTTCTTTCTTTCTTTCTTTCTTCCTTTCTTTCTTCCTTCCTTTCTTCCTTTCTTTCTTTCTCCTTGCCTAGAATATTCTAGTTTTATGAAATCTGTCCATCAGAGATGAACCAGGTCAGTGCCAGCTTGACTTCTCCATATCCTATGCTGTACCTATACAATGTCTTCAGCAGTAGAGTTTTACCATAAAGTTCTGGAAAGTAAAAAAGAACAATAACAATAATGTGCAATGTTTGAGGGGTATAGAAACCTCACATAACAGAAATTTGAAAGTAGGTAACCCATACCCGGGCAGTTGGCTTTTTACTTGATAGCCTATGATGTCAGGGGTGGCATCATCCATTGAATTTGGCTAACTCCATTTTAATTCCCTTTATATTCCCATATGTATATGTGTTTTAGGAAGTGAAGGAAGCCGAGCTCCTAGCTTCACTTCATCTCGTGGGAGCTCCACGAACGGGAACTTGAG
>NW_022196898.1:9904283-9915349 GCF_008632895.1 Mastomys coucha
CCCCAGCGAGCTAAGTCTCTGGTTTCGGATTTGAGTTCTTTCAAGAACACAGCAGGGCCACCACAAGGAAGGAACTGCAGTGATACATTTCTACATGGCATTTTCAAAGTTCTTCAGCATTAATTATTTCTCCTCATTCATCAGCTTCTATACTGCTTTAACACTTCCTTTTCTATTCTTACTATCTCTTCATATACCTGCTTTCTATTCTCCTTCCCCTGGCATCTGAGCTATAGCTCCATTTTAGTTCCTTACCTTCTGTGGGTACTCCAGTTTAAACAAACATATCTAAAAATTCAAAGCTAGCATCCACATGATGAACATGTGTCATTTGTCATTTTGGATCTGTGTCATCTCACTCAGAATGATTATTTTCAGACCCATTCACTTATCTGCAAATATCATAATTTTTTCTTTCTCTTTATGGTTGAATAACATTGCATTGTGTATTTGTATGATGTTGTCACTGTCCAGTCGTCAGTTGGTGGACATTAGTTGATGGACAGACCATTTCCACATTCTCAGTATTGTGAATAGAGCAGCAATGAATAAGAATGAACACCTGTCTCTTTGGTGAGGTATAAAGTCCTTTGGAAATATGCCTGTGGGTGTTATAGCCATATCATGTGGTAGATCTACTCCTATTGTTTTGAAACCCTACACTTGATGTGATCCTCAGGAATAAGGGTCCTCAATAGTGAGGTGTGAAGTGGAAGAACCAGAGATAAAAACTAAAGAAGACAAAACAAAATTTTTTGTTTGCAAGGGGGAGCGCAAAGTATTGGTAAGGAGAACACAGCATACCTCAGACACAGTTGCCTAAGGACTGAAAACCATAGCCCTGAGAAAAGAGTCAAGTCCTTAGAAGATGCAACCAGGACTCCTCTGAGGCACTGGTTCCACCCCTAGACTAGCCTTGCCAAGTCCACTCCTAGGCCAGGACAAAGAACTCAAATTCCCTTTCTCCTTTCATCAGGACTTCCAAGAAAGTCTTGCATTGATTTGGTTTCCCCTTCCCTACCCCCACTCATTTCCATGATGATTGTATCTACTTTGTGATTAAAGTGAGTAAGAATTCCTTTTTCTCCTTGTCTATGCCAACACTTGTTGGGATGTTTTTCTTTTTTTTTTAAATCTAGCATATGTATACATACAAAGAAATACACACAATTTTTATCAGATATAATTGTCTTTGGGATATATTTAGGAATGTTTTAAAATATGCTCATTGCCTTCATTGAGAATATATATTTTAATACTATACCAACCTTCTAAGGAAAGAAATGTCAACAAAATAAATGGAAATGAAAAAAACCCAAAAAACAAAAAAAAACCCTTAACCAGAAAAGTACAGAGGAAGAAGCATAACTGGCAGTAAAGGTTTTCTCTTTAGTCCATCAGTAACCAGGTTTAAAATAGTTTTAATTTCTCCTTTCCTAATGACTTTCTGTATTTATGCAAGTTAAGATGGGCTCATTTTCAAATTCTTCAGGTGTTTTGGTCTCCATGCTTATATCTGCCTAATCCTGTCTGTAGCATCCACGTTACATACTAATTATACATTGTGTAAAATAAGTTATTTAGGCAGAAGGAATATGTTAGACAGAAAAAACTTGCACTGATATGATGAAATGAAAATGTTGGAAATGATAAAAAGAATTAAATATAAAATGTACTTTTTCTTAGTTTTGAAGATAAATGACTAGACATATTTATAGCAATGCATTTTATGTATGCAAGACAAATGTTTATTGAAACTGATTTGCTATTTGGATATCTGGAAAATTTATTAGAAGTTGGTGTGACTGAAGATCATTGTTTAGCATTTAGCTCACAGATTCATGTTTCCATGCAACAAACCAACCAACAAAATTCTTCCAGAGATTTTAACATTAAAAAAACCCTATATTTAAGAAAATTTTTATACCAACATTTAGGGATGATTTTTATCGTGGATTTGTTCCAAAGGATGACTTATTATTTTAGCAATGCTTATATCTCTGGTGTCTCAGAGAAACATTAGCTAAATTGCCCAATTGGATTCATAGCAGAATTCTACTCTGTTTATAAACAGATATCGTTTTCAGGTTGTGCCATTGATTGATACACATCCCTTGTCCACTTTTCCCACGCCAAGTAAATGCCAGTTCTTTTGTTTTGCTTAGTTTTGTAAAATGAGTTTTGCTTTAAAAGAGTGGGAAGGAGAGGACAGAGAGAGAGAGACTGGGAGTATGTGAGAGGAGTCTTTCACTGTAGCAGCAAAAATTATGTCATACAGTTTTGCTGGTTTTGAGGAAGAAATAACTTGATGAACAGAAACTCAAGCTGTTCATATTTTCTTAAACATTTCTAACTCTCGTCTGTGTGGAAAGGCTAATTAACTCTCGTCTGTGTGTGTTTTTAAATGACTTCCATTTTAGTGTATTAAAGCTTATATTCACAATATTTTTTTATATTTATATCTGTCCCACTTGTTTAGGTTACCTTTTCTGTTCTTGCTTTCTTGAGTCAACTATTATGTAAATGTTAAATATAAAATATTTAATAATATTTGCTTTTTTTTATTAAGCTTTGAAATTAATCATAAAAGCAAGCCTCAATTTACACCCAGATTTTTACTCAACTTACACTCACCTTAAAGCCAGATGTTACTTATAACCCTAGCTACTGAATTGGACAATCCAGTGGTAAATATAAATAAGTCAAGGAACTGCTAGAAATCTTTGCCCTAATTGTAAGATTCGAGTAAACAAGGACATCTCAGAAAAAAACACCGGGAGGTCAGGAATTTCCTTAATAAGATAAGCTCAGGAACTTTGGGAAGGTAGTGGAGCTCTCTGGAAGGGAAAGGCTAATTAACATTCCTCAGATCACAGGGTGAGAACCAACCTGCAGGTGGGGACACATTCTGCAAGGTGGACCTTTGCCCACCTTTAGACAAGGGAAGTCCTCGTCACCTCATTCCCTAAAGACCAATCAGTTTAAAAAGTCACAATGTTTTGTCAATCACATTGTGTCTAATGGCTGCTGCCCTGAAAAATTGTATAAAAGCTCACTGAACAAGCTGTGCAGGGTCACCACCTCTCCTTAGGGTCTGGGACCTCCCCAGTGCACTGGAATATTAAAAATCCTCATGCTCTTTGCATCAATAAGGCTCCATGTGATTCATTCAGGGGGTTTCCGGTAAACTAAGGTTCGACAGGGTCTTACATAATCACTGTACACACACACGCACACGCACACGCACATGCACACACACACACACACACACACAGTGTTCATGAACTATAATTAGTGTTCACCAAACAAGCATATGATGGTATTCAAAAATAGAGTTTTAGATAATTTCAGATTTCAGAGTTTCAAATCACTATTAGTATAAGGTGAGGTTAATTTATACCTGTATACATTTTAATTTTCTTTTCATCTTTGGCCACATCCATTTCTGCATTTCTGAATTTCTACTGCAATTATTTTCTTCTGCTTGAATATGTTATTGTCTTTATTTTCTTGTTAGACTGGGGAAGGGGATTGTAAACATCAGGTAGGTTGGAAAACTCAAGTAAAGGCTTTGTTTAGTGAGGGCGTGGTTGCTGTGTCATTACATGACAAAGAGAAGGTATGCACAAGAAATTCTTTTCACTAGGTAGCTGACACATCCTAGTGAAACAATGGTTCCTTACTGACAGAATGGGCAAGGAAAGGCTGATCATTGCATTGTTCTACAATAACAACTAAAGTCAACACATGTTTTCGAGGAGTCATCTATGCTGTAATAATTATTGTTAGTACCTATTTTAAGCCTTCTATTGATATTTTCTCCAATTTTGTTTGTAGGAAAATAATTTTACTTACTGTTTTTTTGGTTTGGTTTTTTTTTTTTTTTTTTTTGAGACAGGGTTTCTCTGTGTAGCCTTGCCTGTCCTGGAACTCACTCTGTAGACCAGGCTGGTCCCAAACTCAGAAATCCGCCTGCTTCTGCCTCTTAAGTGCTGAGATTAAAGGCATGTGCCACCACCACCTGGCCTGTTTTGTTTGTTTTAATAAGTTATCTGTAGACTCTTGTTTTGGCTTAATTTTCACCTCCCCAAGTTTGGGAGAAGATGGAAATGTCAACCAGATACTCCCTTGTATCTTGATTAATTCAGAAAATTGTATACATTTTAGAAAATGCTGATGTTCATTTAAATAGCTGTCCCAGAGCAAGTTACTGCCCAAGGCAACCATTCAGAGTAGCAAGCATTTCCGAGATTAGCAATTGTTTTTAAATGGTATAACCACTTCTGAAATCCAGAAATCTTATGATGTTTCCTTAACAGAATTAACTTTTATATTAATAGCATGGGTATTATAAGACAAAATAATAGCTATATTTCTATAGCTTCATTTGAACATGTTATTTACTTTCTTCTTTCTTGCAGATTTCTTTCACAAATAATAGAAAGGTTCACATGAAAAAAGGATAAATAGTACAACCTAATTAATAAATTCTAAGGAAATACTGCTTTTCTTAGAAAATGAATATAACATAGACCATGCAACTACTCCAGAAAAAAAAAAAATCCATGTAACTAGGGCCAATGAAGTACCAGGATGCAGTATGCTATCATTAATCTGAGAAAAGTTCCACTGCAATTTTCTCTTGAACTTATGCTTGCACTTAAGATCAGTAACTGTTTCTGACATTTAGCCAAGCATCTTTGCAGGCAGGTATAAAATGTCTGAATCGTTGTTAAGACAATTGAATTTCTTAACTTGATTATATTTACTAGGCAAATGAAAGATGGCTATACTTTTAAAACTTACTTGAGACTCATTTCGAGTCCAAATGTCCAATAGGATGGCATCGTCAGGAATAGGAAATAAACAAGCATAAAGAACACCAGTAAACTGTTGGCAAAGGGAAGACAGTAGCAGCAGTACATGAGCCTAGTATGGGTTCAGTGTACATTGAGGCATTCGATAACCTAACTATATAGATAGTTAAAATGACATTGAAATCAGCTTATTGGGGTTGATATGTGAACACATGCCACCTTGTAACATTTGTCTCAGTAAGAAAAATAATTGAGGGTATTTGTTCTAAGGGTATGTTGGAGTAGGCCACCGTTGTGATTGTAGGAATCCTACTCTAACTCAGGAACTCTGCAGCTTGGCCTCTCTGCATCCTGGACACTGAGCAGAAGGGCTCAGCTTGCTCCTGCACTCTCAGATCTCCAGACCCACATCCAAGTCTAAACCAGAGGGATAGGTCAAAATTTTCTCCTAAAATAAAAATTGGAAATTTCTCTTTGAACATCATGTTTCTGGCTTCTGTGAACCGTATTACCAATGAATAAGTAAATTTGGATGAGAGTTTATTGGTTTGTTAAGAATGTATAATCTTTGGTCTAGATTGAACTAACGCAATGTTTTTGTTTATGTTTTGTTTGTTTGTTTTCTTAAGAGTGGCCCTCTTTCCTTCCTGCAGTGGTTAATTGGGTAATTTCTTTTTTTATTCTGGGCACTGATCTGAATACTTTTTTTTTCCGGTTTTCATTGTTTATAAGCTTGTTTTAAAACTAATACTAACATTTATGAGAAAATGTTCTTGTTTACATTTGTTAAAACTCTTAAAATGTTGTTTGGGTCTCGAAAGTCACCCTTTGAAGATATCCGGAGTAGTCTAGAAGACACGGTTACATCCAGTGCAGTCAGAGGCTTGCTATAAGCTGATTCTGAGGTTCTAAAACCTCAGAATTTGGCAGTTCATAATGTATCAACTCTTGTCTGTTCCAGAAGTAGGTGTAAGGGAAAGACAGAGGAAGCTGAATCTGTGCACTAAACCGTGTTTTAGGAATTTTAAATCCAATCTCTGTTCTTTACCCGCCTGAATGGCTCTTCGTGTATCTCAATTCCAGATGTTTGCTGGATGAGCACATGGTTTTTTTTTCCCCTTTCCCCACAGCAAAATTCCTCTGCTTTGGAGAGGTTTCTACAATTCAGAGGATTTAATGAGCATCATGGAATATACACAGAAATTGAAGGGCATCCAGTCACATGTTCCTGGTGTAAGGTTACAGCTTACTTTTAGACGTGATTAATCTAACTTACCTTAACCAAAACACTATAAAGTAAGTACATGACCCACACAACGGTTAATACTGTGGACCCACAGGCCCTGCTCTAACAAGTAACAGTACACCAGGGAAGGCAGAATCTCTAGTCGGGGTTAGCTTCCATGCTAGTGAAGAGACAGAATGCTGTGGGAAGCTAAGTATACACGGAGGTGTAAGGAAATGTAATAGTGGGGAAGAACCAGGCAGAAGTTGTTGCAAAAGCAGTGTAAAAGGATAGAGGCATAAAAGTTAAGTTTCTCTAGGACTCTTTGCAAGATCATTTCTATTTTTTTTAACCACAATACTTGAATTAATAAACTGGAGAATTTATAATACAGTGATTGTCATGAAATCATCATTCAGCTCTCTCTGTAGTTGCTTAAATACATTTTAAAATTGGCACCTTCTTTGGAAATTCAGAAGCAAAGGAAGGTTTGCTAGATTTTGGTAAAATTTTATGGAAAACACAGCAAGCTGTTACTACAGGGTTTGTCAGCTTGTTGCTTTTTTGGCTTCTGTAGAGTTGGAGATTATTTAAGAACTGGCAAGGATTGGTGTCCACAAACTGAACCTGGCTGAAGTAGAGGCATATTATCTTCCCACAGCCGTCTGAACAAGGCAGTGCTTAGGGTTATTTACGCACATGTGCTTTTAACTAGATTTTCATCTGAAGATATACTTGACAGTGGCAGAGGCTACACAGACACACAGACACACACAGACACACACAGACACACACAGACACACACAGACACACACAGACACACACACACACACCCTTCACATAGAGGAGAGCCATACAGCATCGGTAAATCCAACCCTGCTTACAGGGAGAAATGGCAAAGACTTTGAAGAAGTCCATGATAGGCCTTCCCTTGTAAAATCCACCACTGCTCTTTTGGATATTGAAGAAGTATTTGTTATAAATCTCTGAAATATAACATTTTTTATCTTTTGTTAGTAATCTGTTTTTAATGTAAGAAGAAATTATAAAACGAACAAGCCAGTTTTCTAGGCTGAATACGGTCTGTCTATCTGAGGATAAACACGAAAATATTTCACACAATGAAAGCATCATTGGATAGTCTCTAGTGGAAATTTTTAAGATACAACCTTCAGTGGAATACAAACATTTTCATACACTCAAATCGTACTTTAAGAAATCGTAGTACAAAATAAGCATCATCATCAATAAGTACAAAATCACATGAGAAGGAGGTACTATTTTCTGCCTGTGCTTCCTGGGGGCGTTGGCTTAGACTTTGCTTCTGAAGAATGTCAATAACAGGCTGAACAGATAGCAAGGGGCTTAAGAGCCCATGCTGCCCCTGCAGAGGGCCAGGGTTTCATTCCCAACAGTGACATCACTACTTACAACCATCCATAACTGTAGTTCTGGGTGATCCAACACCCTTCTCTGACCTCTGAGGTAGCAGACACATAAACCGTGCACATACCTGTAAGCAGACAAAATATTCATACATCTTCTACCCTACAAAGGAGTTGAAAGTCTTTTAAAATACAAAGAAACTGCAAGCTTACATTTCCTAGGCAGTAACAAAGGATAGTAAAGATAGCAAAGATTGTAAACTATGGTTGAGTCCTGGCTGGGCTTAGTTCTTACTCTTATCTTTTACCGAATGTTATGACAAAACTCTTTTCTGGGCTTTTTGGTTTCTTTCTTTAAAGTTTTTTTTTTTTTCATTTTATTTTATGAGTATGTGTGAATCTCTCTCTCCCTCCCTCTCTCTCTCTCTCTCTCTCTCTCTCTCTCTCTCTCTCTCTCTCTCTCTCTCTCTCTCTCTCTCTCTCTCTCTCTCTCTCTCTCTCTGTGTGTGTGTGTGTGTGTGTGTCATGTATGTGCAGGTGCCTGTGGAGGCCAGAAGAGGATATCAGGTCACCTTGAACTGGAAATGGAGTTGCAAGCAGTTAAGACCTGCCTCATATGGTTGCTAGGATCTGAACCCTGATCCTCTGCTAGAGCAGAGCCAGTGCTCTTTCCCACTGAACCAGCTCTTCAACCCTTGTTTTAGTTTCTTTATGTATAAAAAATAATTGGAGTAATATTTACCTTAGAAACCTTGAGATCAAATCTTATTCTGTCTCTGTCTCTGTCTATAACTATGTCTCTGTCTCTTTCTGTCTGTCTGTCTGTCTGTCTGTCTCTCTCTCTCTCTTTGGCTAGGACTCAGTTTTTATCCTTATTATGTGGTGACAACCAACATCATTACTGACTGCTTCACAAAACTTGGCTGAATACAGGAGACTCCTGGGACAGAGTGTACTGGTGGCACAGCAAGTGGCATGTGTACCCAGCTTCAGTCAGTTCCCAAGTCCTGATTGAAGGGAGAGTGTTACTCAGAGGATCCAGGTTTCTAGGAGAAGCTATGCTCGCAGGGAGTTTGAGAGGGACTATGGGCTTGATGAGCCACACTTTCAGAAGACAGCAAACTGATTTCCCCAGGGTCTTGGTGGGTGATAATTCCTTCTTAGCCTGCTTCAGATTTGAAAATTGGTTTGCACTGAAAAGTCTTGCATCATTGGCATTCTTGGGGGTATATATTCTTAATGTGGACACATGGAAGACTGTCTTTTCTAACAATTTAAAGAACTTACAGAAACCACTGTGTACATATTAAGTGATACGGCTCTCTTTACTGGGACCTGAACTACATATCATAAAACATAAAACTTTGAAGACATAATTATCATGAACTAAACCTTATGATTTATGTATTCCAAAACTCAGTATATATTTAAGTAAAAATTACAAAAATGTTTTTCATATAAATACATATTTTTGGGATATATTTGGTAACACTTAGGATCTATTCATCACTGTGACAGAAAAATCAAATATCATTTTTACTAAACAATACAAAATATAAACAACTGGAATTTAACAAATGCTTTATTTAATTTTCTGATGGCTTTCTTTGAGGAAGTCAATGAGCAGAATGTAAAGTGAATAAATAAATAAAAAAATATACTGGGCAGTGGTGGCATATGCCTTCAATCCCAGCACTTAGGAGGAAGAGGCAGGCAGATTTCTGAGTTCGAGGCCAGTCTGGTCTACAGAGTGAGTTCCAGGACAGCCAGGGCTACACAGAGAAACCCTGTCTTGAAAAACAAAAACAAAAACAAAAACAAAATTAAAAAGAAGTTGCTACCATTTTACAGGTGGCAAATATATATATACACACACATACACACACACACACACATACATATATACATATATATATATACATATATATTGGTTTCTTTCTTGATAAATATTTTTAAGACTTCAGATTTTCAGAAAGTTTTTCTCATGATTCTACATCAGAATATATGTATATGTATCTAATATGCATATATACTTATAGAAAAATAGAGACAGACTATAAATAAATATTATGAAAGAAAAAGTGAGTTTGGGACCATTAGCAAAATAACAAAAGCAAAAATAAAGCAATAATCCTGGAATGTTGAGTGTTTCAGCTATTAAATTTCAAAAAGAAATAAAAGACCTTGGAATGAATCTGTTTCAAAGAACACAATTGAGAGAATAGAGAGAAAGGCTTGTGTGTTAATGAAAAGTTATCATGTTAGTCAAAAATACAAACTTTCAATAAGAATTCATGTCACAAGGAGGAAGTGTCATAGACTGCAGTAATACTGAGAAGGGTTAGCCACAGGCATGACAACCTCCCCTGGCCCAGTCCTCTGGCCTCCTCTCCAGTCTCAGCTCTTGCCTATAGTTAAGTTTAAGTGGTTTCTCTGTGGTTGAAACCACACTGCCTTGCAAACTGAAACATTATTAAAAAAAAAAAAAAAAAAAAAAAACCTTTTTGTGTGCCTTGTACTGGAATTTAAATTCGCAAAAAACTCAGATTCAGAGTCTTCTAATGGAACAGGCTGAGCTATTGGACATGCTGCGGTTGAAGCCTCTGTACACAGAGACTATTTTCTTTGTTGTTGTTCCTAAAGAAATGGTGAGTTGAGTTTCTGCAACTGCATTATATAACAGAGTAAAATTTCTGTAGAGTACCACTGTAGAGCAGTGGTTCTCAACCTTCATAACGCTGCAGTTCTCTAATTAGTTCCTCATGTTCTGGTGACCTCCAACCATAAAAATATTCTTATTGCTTCTTCATAACTAATTTTTCTATGTGAATATCTGTGTTCTCCAATAGTCTTAGGCGACCTTCGTGAAAGGATCGTTCGTCCCCCCCCCTCCAAAGGGGTCATGACCCACAGGTTGAGAACTGTTGTTTAGAGTTTTCATTCGTACTTGGAAACGATGACAATGAACAAAATAGAGACCTGAACACGTAAACACAACTTAATAACAGTAAATCAATGGGACTGAGCTAAAGTAAACGATTTTTCACAATATAGGAAACAATGGATAAAGTGAAATGGCGACCTACAGATTGGAGGAAACATCTGCAAACTATACACTTGAGAGGGTGATAAAGAAGATAGAAAAGGAGCCCTGAAGCTATTACAAAACCATCAATTTGCCTCAAATTTAAACTAATTTATGGCATAGATACACTTTATTTTCTTACTTCTTCATAAAGTACTACAGAAGCCAGTGTAAGATTTTGAAAATTGGTAAATGAAAACAAGGCTTTCCTTTTAGTTTTACTGCTTGTCTACTTTATTGCTACAAAACTGAACCTATTTCCATGTTTAACATCATTTCCTTCTCTGTGATTTATATATTCATGTTCATGGCTCCTTCTGTCACTGGGCTTATATTCTGTTTTTAAAATATCACAGTTCTTGAAAAGAAATAAATCCCATTATGCAGTTGAGAATAAGACAGTTTTATTGTTCAAAGTTTTTTAGTGAGTTTTCCAGAAAACAATAGTTTTTACCTCTTGGTCTTCTATTTATTTATTTATTTATTTATTTATTTATTTATATCCCAAATGCTGCCCCCTCTCTGACCTCCTTGCAGTGTTCCTCTCTATATAC
>NW_022196898.1:9915359-9917617 GCF_008632895.1 Mastomys coucha
TCCCCGTCTAACCTGTGCCCACTCCCTGAGATACACTGACCCTGGTACTTCAAGTCTCTGCAAGATTAGATACATTCTCTCCCACTGAGCCAGACAAGGCGGCCCTCTGTGACATATGTGCTGGGAGCCTTGGATCAGCCCGTGTATGCTCTTTGGTTGATGGCTCAGGAAGAGTTAGGAGAAGGATTGAAGCACCTCAAGGAGATGGCAAAACCACAGTCAGACAGTGTCAACTAACCCTTTTGGTGTTCTTATACTCCGTTCCATGGGAAGACACATACATCTATGAAGCATGTAACATATTTTTTGTGATCTACATTCATCTACTGAATAACCAACTACTGCTTTAAAATACAAAGTCAAAGCTTCATAGGTTGGGCTGGAGAGACTGGATTGGATTCAGTAAGCAACTATGTTGGGTGGTTCACAACTGCTCCTATTATCAGGGCCAGTGCCTTTGGCCTCTGCAGGCGTCTGTACTCATGTGCACATACCCTCAGACAGACTTATAATTTTAAGTAAAGTAATTCTCAGAAAAAAAGCTTCATAGGTTCAGGTCTGGGGTAGAAGGAAAAATCAAGTACAATCTATTTTATTTAACAGCAAATCCTATGAGGGCAAAATAGTGATTAAAAACTAGTTAAAAAGTAGCTGAGTTTAGTTTGTGCAGAACAGCTGAAAATGATATAGAAATAGATTTAAAGATGAAATTTAAAATAAGAAGGATACATGGATACTATATACAGAAATATGTGATTTTACATTTTAAAATTAATTCTCATATATTGCCTTGGAAAGACATATTTGCTGAGTGGGAAGCTGTGGCTTTTCTGCAAACACCATGTTTTAAGTGAGATGATGCTTGATGGCTTTTTCCTGGAAACAGTACTTTTTGCCTGTGTGGAAAATTCCATGACATATAAAACAGGCTAAAAACCAAAGTAATACACTTTAGAGGTGTGACTCTGAAAGGCTCTGTCAATAAGTTATTAAAATAAATATACCCTATCCAACACGGAACCAGAGATGGAGCACCAGAAGCAAGGTATCTGACTAAGGAAGTGCTGAAAGTCTTCTCATCTCAGGAAGGCCCTTACAGAGACTCTAGACTACATCCTGGACATGTCCCCACGGCACAGGAGCAAGTCTTCAGAAGCTGACCAGTGTTCTCCTTGGTACACGTCTGTAATTTCTGGGATGTCAGAAACAAACATGTTCTCGCTGAAGTAAGCACAAATTCTAACAAATCAGGATGAAGCCTCAGTAACATGCCTTACTATTCAAATAGCAGTCTTTCATAGGAAAACAAACTGGAAGCAATCCACAGGCATGTTTATGGTGGGTTTTTTTTTTCTCCCCAAAGAAAAGGTTTTGCTTTGGGGTTCTAACACATTTACAACAACACTTGGAGAATTTATGGAATTGGATAATTTCTTTGAAATTAGGAGACAAATACATCTTTTCCAACCATGTTTAATAAATTCTACTTTCATGCTTTTGCTAAACTTGGGATCAAACTATAAGTTGTTTTTCTGTGCTCGATGGTTATACACTGAGCTCCAGAAGCTAAACAGTTCCTTGGCTGAGCAGTAGTCCAAGTGGCCTCATGCTGCATGTGTGGCCTTCCAAACACATTCTGGAGCAGTTTAGACACCAATGTAATCACAGTTTTCAGAACTCCAGACAACAGTTTGAGTCGTCTTGCCTTACTATTATGAGTGGCTCTCGCTATGAGAGTTCCACTTCCTCTTTTCCCTTTCTCATGGCTGATACCGTCCTCTATTATCACCGACATGCTGCCCAGGCCCCTTTAACTGCATAGCTAGTTAGGACTGTAGATAGCTTCTCTCCCTTAGCTCATATAGACACCACTCAGCACTAGAAAATCTAGCCTGTAGCAGGGGAAGCTTTCAGCTCAGTTCTCAATGTCTCTGGGTCCTGTAACTGAAGTATGTGATGTTTTCATCAAAAGAGTCTTATGTGTTGGTACACATCAAAAGCACAGACAACAGTCTAGTGTTCGGAGACCTCTAGAACCTCCCTGAACGTTAGCTTGCAATGGACAGTGACTTTTTAAAGCAAATTTATTCCTTTACCCTATAGCTTAAAGTAGGAATATACTGACTTGATCTTTGTTTTGAAGACTCTTTTTTAGCCCCCTTCTTTCCGTATGGCCAAATTCTCAGTTTGGCTCATTGGAAGCTTCAGGGTTTTTTTTTGTTTTGTTTTGTTTTGTTTTGTTTTTTGTTTTTTGTTTT
>NW_022196898.1:9917658-9935860 GCF_008632895.1 Mastomys coucha
AGGTGGTACCCAATTCTAGAAGTGAAAATGAAACAGGATGGTTAAGATGTAAAATAAATGCTGTAAATTTGCTTTTGTTGTTTTTGTTTTTGTTTGTTTGTTTTGTTTTGTTTTGTTCTGTTTTACAATATCTCAGTGGTCCCAAGACTTAGAATGTGTCAGAATTATTCAAAGGGCTCTTTAAAACTCAGGTGTCTGGACTCCAGGCCAGAGTTTATTGTTCAGTTCATATTAAAGCCTTGTAATTGGTTCCTTTGGTTCCAGGTGATTGGAATGCTGCAGGTTCAGGACTACTTCAAGAATCACTGTTGTACTTGAGCCAGTTTCATCAAACAACGAGTCTGGTGGAGGAGACAGTCTGGCTTCCTGCTCTGCCACATGAACAGGGAGCCCTTCTTGCATCTAACCAGGCACTTACTTAAATGTGGAATTGTTTCCTCTGTGATTATATATTCTATACTTTATGCTCTGAGGTATTTATTCAGTTGTTTACAATCTTCTAGGAGTAATTAAAATTTGAAATGTGCCTTTAACAATGGGGCTAGCCAGGAACTCCCAATTGGTGAAAACTATCAATCTTACAATACAATACAAGTCAAAGAGAAACCAACAGCTGAGCTGTTGATTCAAAAATTTGGGAGGTTGAATTGTGCTGCTAAGGGTAAGCTAGTTGTTTAGGACTGCATAAGGACATGCTACCCTCCACTTCTGGTATGTTTCCTCCAGAATGCTGTTTGACTGTGATGTACCCCCTCTTCTTTATGTCTACAACCTGACTGCTTCCCGCCCCCCCTTTTGAAAGTGAATGAAAAGCTGTTTACAGGGGGCAATCAAACTCCTCTTGAAATTCTATAATAAACACAGAGTTATTTAATAGATTCAGGGAGTTTTACAAGCACATTAATATGTAGGACTGATGTATAGGAGGCTGTCATTTGCCTTCAGATACAGGATGAAGAACAGAAACTACGTAGATGAGAGATAGGATACATTAGTCTCTATCTGAGACTCTTTGTGGGATTTTTTTTTTTTTTCTGATGAGCCACCAGACAGGTTTCTGTCACATTGACATCATAGCACCAAGATTTCTGCTGGAACTATAGTATACTTGACAGAAGAGTCATTGTTGTTCCTCACTCACACCAAGGGTCATGAACATCACTGGTGCCCTCACAAGAAAAGCAAGAAAAAACAGCAAGAGGAAAACATGCACCACATGGACTCTAATTATGTCATGGGAGTTTTCAGAATTGGAGACGCTACATTGAAGAAAAAACTACTTTTAGTCATAAGTGAACTTATGAACTAAAGTAAGTTTCATTACATAAATAGTAATGAACACTATTTTTAATCATTATGATTAATTAAGCATTGGCTGCCATGTAGAAGGCATAGACAAGTTGTTTTAGATGGAGGAGAGCAACCCATAAGGCCCCTTGTCAGATTCATGTAGACCTTTCCCCTGGGCATAAATTAGGAGCCCTCCAGACTAAGGGTCTTTAAAGAAAGAATTAGCAACCTTTCTTAGGTTTTGGGGCTTGCTTTGTGGGGCAGGGGTTGCAATGTGTCTGTGAACAACCTTGAGAATGAAAAATTCTGACTTCTCTGATGCCCTTTTGTGGCATGAGGACTAAAGAAAGACCGGAAAGAGTTTATTTCTGAGGCCTTCAGTCTCTTTCAGTTCTGAGTGCTCAGAGCGCTAAGCTGCCTTGCTGTAGGATTGCCAGGTTTTGAGCTCCAATCACTTCCATGTCTCAAGTCTTTTGCTGGTAAGTGAAGGAGGACTTGATAAGACTATTTTAAAGGAGACTTTTCAGGTCTAGTAGTCAGCATAAGTATTCTGTAGGAAGATTAGAAAACGGATATTTCCATTCTAGGGATAGTCTGTTAAATGGGAACTTAAAATTTTCAAAGCCAAGTGTTGGCAAACATGGTGGAAAGGAAGCAAGGGAACTTAACTGGAGACAAAGTTTCTACCTAAAAGAGTCAAGGATTATTGAATGATTATTCCTAAAAATAGGTAGATATTTTGAGTCATTTCAAATTTCTGTTAAACTTTTATGTGTTATAACATGAGACATATATTAGAATTACTCAGGACAAAAGGAGAGAGTTAAAAAAAAAATCCAAGAAACAAACTGATTTAAAGAGTCAAACTGATCTAGCCACATCTCTGGCCAATTAAATCCTAACTCCTACAGGCTGAAGAGAAACAGATGGAAGAAAAACCATGAACATCCTTATTCTTGTGTTCTAAGATTTTTTTTTAAAGCATATCAAGAGAGTAAAGCAACTCTATGGTTATCAAGATAATAGTAAACTTTCTTTAACATTCTTCATACATTTTAACATTTAGTTATTTATTAATCTCTCTCTTTCTTTCTCTCTCTCTCCTCTCGTATGTGTGCGTATGTATGTGTGTGTGTGTGTGTGTGTGTGTGTGTGTGTGTGTGTGTATGGGTTTGAATGAAAAGATAAAGATTCTGTTTTTTTTTTCTTGGTTTTGTTTTGTTTTTGTTTTTGGTTGTGAGCCTAGCTTTTAATGGTCAAGACATCACACAAGGAAGCAAGTTTCTTTTTTACACAACAGGGCACCTATACATAGTATACATACATACATAGCATAAACAAATCCTACACAAGGCCTAGTAAAGCCCAACCAAACAGAGGGGAGTTGGGCACAAAAGTCGCACCCCTAATTATGGAATATTGGCAATTGTTAGCTGCTGGGAGAGAAAGAGACCATTTTCTCTAAGACAACTTGGTAAGTAGAGCACTGCACAGTGGAAGACCACACATATAAGAATGTTTGGGCAGCACAAACATGTCCTCAAAGATAAAAACAAAACCAAAAACCTATGAAGATGGGTGGGTGCAGAAGGAGGGGTAGATCCTAGAAGAGCTGAGAGAAGAATAAACATAATTAAAACCAGCTGTATGAAATTCTCAAAGAACTGAAAGAAAGAAGGAAATAAAGAAGAAAAGAAAGAAAGAAAGAGAAATAGGAGAGAAAGAAAGAAGAGAGAAACCATCTAGTCCAAGGTACGGTTTCACTGTACTAACATATGATGAAGAAATAGTTTCAGTATGTTGTCAGCAAAGCAGGTACTGAGTTTACCAGGACACAGGTGATTTAGGCATCCCAGGGCTCACAAAAATGACTCAACCTTAGCCTCTGAACATTTAGAATACATTCATAGGAATTAGTGGCCTAAGAGCGAGTTTCTGATCTGTGATTTATGCTCACTCATCCTTAAGATTAGTCTTTTCTGTTTTATTAAAAAATAAAACTTTGTCTCTCTCTTCCTATCTGTTCTCTACTTTATGGCTTCTCTGTGCTGTTTTTGCAGATCCTTTGCTCAGCTCATCTGTTTCTTGATTTGAAAGATCTTCACTCTGTTTACGGACCTACTAGTTGTTAGGGGCTGGAGGTTTGCTAAAGTGAATGCTGTAAAATTCCACTTCTTTCATAGATTTATCATTTTAATGGAAGAAAAATACACAAGAAAGTGATAAATGACTGAAGAATATACTGTGCAATAAAAAGGCACGAAAGGAGAGAGATGGTGGTGGGATCATCAGATCACCACCTTGCAATGTGGCTATAATTAGAACTGCTTTCCAAGAGCTTTTGTTTTGCTGTTTGATTTTGATGCTAAGGCTAATTCAGATCACTTCCCAGGGTTGAAGCAATGTCAGCTAGAGCTGTAAGATTCTCAGCTGACTCTGATACACCTAAGGTGGTGACTGAGAAACACTGCTTCATAGAAAACCTCTTTTAAGATAAAACACATGTGAGTTCAACCCTGAAGGAAGACAAAGGCAAGACCATCAGAACAGCACAAGAGGCAAATGTGAAGCTATCAGAACAGGAAGGGAGGGAAAAAAAATGGTCTGGAGAAAGCAATATCTACAAAGGCCCTGCTGAGGAAGGATTCTGACTTGTGTGGCAAACAGCATGGATCAGCCTTGATGGAATACAGTGATGGGGGAGGGAAAAGTAAAATGCAAAGATTCAGGCCAAGTGTAACTCAAGACAAGGTTGGGCTTGTAGTTTATATGGAATAGAAAAAAAAAAATCTCAGGAGACTTTCAATTGGATGAAACACAGGAGCTTACATGTCATGTAAATGAACATCCTGATTGCTGTATGGGAAAAGGATTTGGAGAGACCTAGTGAGAGACTGGGAAGGGAGACTGTAACCTTAGCCCAACAGAAAGATGATTATGTCTTAGACATGGTGGCTTAATAGCATGGAGAGGAAGCATGTAGAACATGAATGTGCTTTAGGTGAAGTATAGCCAGATGTGCTATGCTCTTGAAAAAGAGCATAAATGAGAAAAAGAAAAAAAGAGAAATAAATGAATCACTTAATTATCCATAGAGAGAATCTCCCCAACCTCCAATATAGACTCCATGGGTTTTACAGAACCATAATTTTCCTATCTAATCTCGAAGGGGTACCTTAGGTTTTAGAGTTTAATTAAGTCATGGCACAAGATGTGGTTCAGATGGAACAAGGCAAAGCAATTGATATAAAATGGGGAGTGCTTTGGGGAAGGGATGATAGGTGTGACAGCTACTAAGAATGTCTTAGACTTCTATGGAATTATCATTTTTATTGTAGGATGAATGACAGGTGGAGAGCTTTTGGGGCTGCCTTGTAGGAATTTGGCAGGAATTTGACATTGGGCTAGGACTCAGGAAGTGGGCTCAGATAAGAATATCTACTCTACATTTGGGCTAATACAAGGCTCAAGGTAGACGTGGCTGAGGAATGTGTGGCATTCCTTTTATCTTGGTCATCCTGATAAGCTCCTAGAAACAGTGATGGGGGACTTTGTTTATTGCCTGGTTTGTTCCTTGACCTAGAACTGACCTTATTATTTGCACGTACTTAAAATAAAAAGCAGACTGGGGAAAAAAATAAACCTGCATCAGCCTCAGCACTGGCTGGAGTCACGATATAATGTTATCTAATTGTCTTTTTCTTTTCAATCTTTGCTCTCTCTTTCTTGAGACCCTGTGACTGAATGAGATGGATTGCTTGTTCATGACATGATTGACAGACCAGTCAGATATAAAAATATGTAGAGAAACTGAACTCACTAAGCTGTATGTAAATATGTGTTAGTTAAAATCAGATTAGACATGTATTTATATGGAGGGCAAGGTTTTTCCTTGACTGGTTATATATGTTGAACAGGCTGTTTTACCAAGCTGTAAAACCCCAAAATATTGTTTATAATTGGTTGATTAAAAATGAGGAAGAAAATATTGCTTGGTTGTTATTATAATGTTATAAATAAAGTTGTCCAAAAGAGCTGAGAACATATGCTTTCTAGTGTTTCTTGTCATATGCCAAAATTCACTTATGTTCAAAGAATCTCTGAATATGAGGTTAGTCTTATAAATATTTGCTATAAACAGTCTTCAAATTTCTTGGTAAACATAAAACTTGAGAAAATATCAGTTTTCAATAAAAACTCACCACATATTTACCTTCAGTTTCCCAAGTTAAAGTAGGAAGTATGTAGTCATGCATACCATGTGAATGTGCCATTTATTTCTGTCTCAGGCCACCCTGATAGAATGTACACTTATGAGCCTGTGGAGAGCCAGAGTTGTGATTTATTAACCAATTAAGTATGAAAATCCTAATTTTCTTTCAGTAAGTACAGGTGAAGGGGAAAAAGAAAGAAAACTAGGCAAACAAAGAATCTTAAGATATATCTTTTTCTGTGTGAATTTCTCTATTTTCTGTAATGGATATCTTACATAGATGTTTTTAAAGGGGGTTTTATGAACTACAGAAACATACCATTAGCTTTCTTACCAAAATATAGACCTCATGATAGAATATGTGCTGGCCCAATAATAATAAATGTTTCTACAATTTTAGTTGGATGTAAAAAAGCAGCTTAAATCATATACTTATTTTACCACTTTTATTTCAAACTAAATTCTGCTTTGCTTTCCTTTTTCAAGAATTATTATGATTTATTGCTTGGAATTAGTATAGACATGAGAAGTATTAAGTTCTGACAAAGAACTATAGAATTTTTCTCTAGGTTGAGCTGCTAACTCATTTTCTGTTATAAGACACTATGGTATAAGCAGAACAGATCATACATAGAACATTATAGACACTTGGGTGATTTGAACAACAGAGAGGGTCATGGCACCATTTCCTTCTTTTTTCTACCTTTTAGTGGCTTATAGTCTCCAAAAGAACATTTCTAGTCTCTTTGGCTGTTAGTTCCTTCTTTCAACCTCTAGTCTTCTGCTCTGCCTTTATAGAACCTTTTACCAACTTCTTAGAGCCTCAAAGCATCCTTTCCCAGACCTCAAATGCTTACTGAGGTCTCCCTGTACTAACTACATCTTTGGAAATGAATAGATAAACATTTCTAATGTTTCCCTTTCATTCCAGTCACTTGGGTATGACCTCCACACAGTGAATGAGATGATTTTTATAGTTCATTTTCTGACTATTATAATTATAAAGGATGTCTGTTTGTGTGAAAGAGGAAAGGGAGATGGATGTGAAGGAGGAAATATGAGGAAAGACAGTGAAAATCTGGGGGCATTTAAGGGATGTATAGAAGCCTAGTGCTGTGGAAACTTCATAAAATATATGAAGGTGATCCTAATGAAGCCTCCAAATAATGAGGGAGATCAGGCTCCAACTGGCCATCTCATAATCAAATGAAGCTTCTAGTACTGGGACTATATCTAGTAATTGGGACTTACATCCAATTGAGTTGTTGGCAAAAGGGATCCCATAGAAATCCCCAAATATCTCAGGCTGTTCTCAAGATAATTGGTTGTTCTCCACAAACTGACAGCAAGACCCCATGTTGAAGCTTATAAATACACAACTCATTGAAAATGGAAAGGTAGATCTGGTATCTACATAGAACCTTCACTCTGATATTCTAATGTATTTGGTATAAGAAGGTACTCTGCCAGCTACCAAAAGAAAAGCATAAACACAAATCTAGCCACAAAAATTTTGATCTACAATCTTTTCTGTTGCAAAGTATGCTAGGACAATGGTGGCACAAAACTTGTGGGAATAACCAACCAATGTCTGATTTGACTTAGCATCCATTCCTTGAGATGGAACCTATACCCAACATTGCTTGTGTGACTAAGAATCACAGACTTGACAGTCCAGAGACCTAGGGTAAACCCAAATATTAATGTTCTAAAAAAAGTAACAATTAATTGAACCCTAATAATATTCTATTATATTTATAGGTCAGTGCATTATTTAGCCATCATCATCATTCCTCCTGCAGCAGATGGTAAAAATATAAAAACCCAGCCAGGCATGAGAGAGAGAGAGAGAGAGAGAGAGAGAGAGAGAGAGAGAGAGAGAGAGAGAGAGAGAGAGAGAGAGAGAGAGAGAGAGAGAGAGAGAGAGAGAGAGAGAGAGACCTTGGAAGCCATAGATCTAAATGAGATGTTTCTATCAAATTCTTCTTTGAGTTCAGAGAACTCCAAAGAAGAGAAGGCAGAAGGAATGTGGGAACCAGAAGAGATGAAGAACACCAGGAGAACAAGTTCCTTTAAATCAAGTGAGAAAAGCTCTAATGTACTCACAGAGTCAGAAGCAGCAAAGCACAAGGCCTGCACAGCTATACATCAGATCCTCTGTTTACATGTTATAGCTTTCAGTTTAGCACTTTTATGGGACTCGAGGTTATGTAAACTAGTGGATCTTTAATTTTTGTGCCTTCTTTTGGGGCTCTTTTCTGTCTGTTCATTTGCCTTGCCTAACTTCAATGTATTTTTATATCACAGACATACACACACACATCTATAAAATGTTTTGTTAAAAAAAGAGTAAGGGAAATTATACTTATTTACATTCATATTATTATTTAAATTCATATTATTTAATAAAAAAGAAGGAAAAATACATAAAGATATATCACATATTGCTTTAGCTTCACTTTTTTTTAAATGACTTTATTTATTATTGTTAAATCTCATGAGTAATTCAGATGACTGTTAGTGTGGAAATGTTAAGCAAATAAACACTGTGGTAATGTAGACAATAGACTACCATCCAACACTACAAAGAAACACTATAAAAGTTTAGATGACCTAGAGGAAATGTTAATTCATATTATCCAGAGAAGGAAGCCTACAGAGCAAGACAACTGCATATCATTTGCTAAAATATACTACAAGAAAAAAACAAAATTATAGGTGCTGTGTGAATGATCCATGCGTACAGCAGTTGGGGAGAGGGAAGAATGAATAAGCAGGCACAGAGGATTTTTCAGGATGGTGACTCTGTCCAAGCTAAAATGAGCCTTCATGCAAACCGTGGGCTTTGGGTGATGATGTTGAAGCAATGTAGTTTCATTCCTTGGACCACTCTGCTAAGGGAGGCTGACACTAGGGCAGCTTGTATGCACAAGGAAGATCTCTAGTCTTTTCTCTAAATTTTGTCTAAATTGGGGAACAACAATCAAGGGATCTATTTAGCATGTATTGAAAACCAAGACACATGAAACCTCCAGAAGACTTTGACCCAAGTAGAAATGCTAAATTCAAACTTTCCACCAAAACACAACAATGAGGTATTTCATGTTTGCTACACAACTAAACACATCGGATGCTTTTCCAAGACAAAGTTCCTGAAGCTACTGAAGAGAGATGAATTTGCTCTTTCAGTTGAATGCCATCTATCATGGGGTCTTTAGTGTGGGTATTTACAACTGAGAAGACTCATGCTCAATTGAGATGCTTTCTTTCTGCCCTTGAAGTATGCATTGAGTATATCCTTCTTAGCTTTACTTCTTACAAGTAAAATCTATATCATTGAAATTCTGAAAGCTAGCAGGGAAAGACAGGCATTTTTTATCTCATAATAATTTTCTTTAAATTTTATACTCATTTCATCATGATTTGATACATGATATGAAATACTCTAAGTTGTATAATTTTTTCTCCTATTTTTCACTGTTGTAGCTTTTACTATTGTTGGAGAATTTTATATATGAATATAATGGGTTCTGATCAAATCAACTCCCCATTTCTCCCATCTAAATCCTTTCCTCTCTCCTTAACATGTTTATATTTCAATTTTATATGCCCCCCTTTTAAACCTATTGAGTTCACTCACAGCTGCTTATGTGTTCATGGGTATGGTACCATCTACCAGAGAATGGGTAGGCCTTAGGGGAATGTGAGGAGTCTCAGGGTATATATCTCTGAAAAAATATGACTCCCTTTCCCAGCTCAGATGTGGGACTTAATGAGTCCCTCTCTATTTATACCGGGGTTGTGGCTGGCTTGATCTAGTGCAGATCTTGTGCATATGTGCTGTTTCACCCTCTGTGAGCTTGTATGTACAACAGCCCTGCCATGTCAGGCAAATACTGTTTTGTCCCAGAAATCTACTACCTTAGTTCTTAGAATCTTTCAGGCTTATCCTCCTCAATAATCCCTGGGGCTTGGAGAACAGGCTGTGTTATATGCCTCAACTAGAGCCAAGCTCTCTTCTCCATATCTCTCATTCTTTGCATGTGGAATAGTCATAGGACTTTATATTGATTGCCATCTACTGCGGAAAAAAAAAAAGCTTCTCTGGTGAGGAACAAGAGATTTACTAATCTATGGTATTCTATAGTATAACGATGGTGTTTATGGGCAGATTATTACTATGTCTATTTAGAAGAATAGTATTAAGTTCTTCCCTAGGATACATGACCTAGACAGCCATAGGAATTTTGCCCAGATAAGAATAATGTGGATCATGCTATATATTAAATAAGAAAGTGATTGATTATTCCCATAGTAGTCATGTTACTATTGTAGCACTGGGCTCTAAAAAAAAAGAAAAAACCAAACCCCCTCCCCAAAAACCCCAAAACTGGCAGGGTTCTTAGCTGGATAAGAGTGTTGATTACTTTTGTTCCCAGTAGCTTTGTCCACTACTGACTAACAACGGAAACTGAGGTAACCCATATGCCTTTTAATTTGACAGTGTATGTATAGTGTTTATGATAGGCATTATAGGGTAAGGCCATTTAAACTCAGTTTGTATGTATGTGTGTGTATGTATTGTAGGATGCTTCTATAGTAGCATGTTTCTATATAGCTTTTTCAAAGGTGTTATCCTACCCCATATGTCCTTCTTTTCCCTACCTGCCCATCCTCCACCTTGCCTAACTTTCTTGCACCATCATTTCCCCTTCTCCATATCTCCTGCTTTATCTCTTGCTTCCCATGTAAGCACTTCCACATTGGTGGGGCTTTACTAGGTTCATGACCTCTATGAGTACACTGATTTAAAAGAAGTCACCTACAGATTCAGAGTTACCATTCATATATGACAAAGGACACATGACATTTATTGTCCCGGGCTTGATACTTATTTCCAGATGCAATCATTTACTTCTAAATTTTAAAATTTCATCTTTGTTCAGCTTAACAATATCCCACTGTGCATTTGTGCCACATTTCCATTACCCATTCATCAGTCAATGGGCATTTATGGTGTTTCTATTCCCTGGCTACTGTGAATAGATTAACAATGACCATGAATGAACAAGTATCTTCGTAGTATGATATAAAGTCATTTGGAAATATGCCTAGAAGTCTCACACTTGGATCATATACAGATCTAATTCTTGCTTTTTTTTTTTCTTTTTGAGAAGTCTCTGCACTGATTTTCACAGTGGTGGTACCAGTTTGCACTCTGCTCATGAGTGAATAAATGTTTCCCTTTATCCACATCCAGGTCTGCATTTGTTGTCATTTCCTTTATTTCATCTTTAGTAGTTCAGACTGGGGTAAGAAAAAAATCTCAAATAAGTTTGAATTTGCCTTTCTTTGGTAGCTAAGGGTATTGAAATTTTTAGTACATAATTTTATTCATTCTTTTAGAATTTCATACACTGTTATAAAATTACGTTTAAGTTACCCATTAATAAAGGTAATACAGATAAAATAGATGGCTATTGTTTGGGTAATGGGATTGAATGAAGTTAAAAGCATAAGAAGATACTGGGAGATAAAACATAAGGAGATTCTGCCAAGTGTGACCTGAGTTCAGTCTCACAGATCATGTATAAAATCCAACAATACTGCAGCAAACTTTTAGTTCCAGTGCTTAGGAGATAGAGACAGGCAGATCCCCAGGGCTCACTGGCTGGTTACCCTTGCTTGCTCAGCCTACTTGGTGACCCCAAGACTAATAAGAGACCCTGTCCCAAAATACAAAGTGGATAGCTCCTGAACAATGACATCCACAGTCATTGGAGAGGTCTCTGACCCATGTGCACACAGTCATGTACGGGCTTATGTGCACACACACACACACACACACACACACACACATACATACACAAATACACACACACACACACACACACACACACACACACACACACACACACACACACACACGCCTTTTGGACCAGCCTTGAAAGAGATGAGTTGGCTGTCTTCTCAGATTCCTGAGGGTAGAGGGTTCTGCTTATTTGAACAAGGGAGCAACAACATAACCATTTCCCTATGTCTTAAACCTGATTCATGTTGACAGCTGTGCCTTTAAGATTACCAAACCATATGAAGTTAGTTTTCTTTTCTCCAAAAGTATTACCCAGCAGAGGAAGAGCTTATATGTTCTTGGCATTCCTGGCTTCCTGTCATGCAGACATAAGAATGATGGATATTATTTCCATGTATAATATTTCCAGAGAAAGGAATTGGCCACATCTTGACATTTAAGAAATAGTAATTAATAGCAAATGTTTCTCTGTCGTTTTTAGTTCTTTGTTTTTGCTTGTGGCAGATGAGAACTTAACCTTGGGGACTGGTTAACTCTAGACACTGAGTTGTAGCTAAAATGTCTCACAAAAGACTACCCTCTTTTTGGTACCTAAGAATTATATAACAAATTGAGATTAGGTATGTTACCTCAAAAGCATATGACCAATAAAGATCTTATTTTTTATCCAGGAGCAATGGAAGTGCTTCTTTAGTTATTAAGCTCATCATTGAGAACTGTGTAATGGTATACACACACACACACACACACATATATTAATATATATGTGTATATTAATATATAATATATATATATATATATATATATATATATATATATATTAATGAGGGGCCCTTGCAGCACATGGTAGTTTGGTGCACTATCTGTGATCATCTTACAAATCTCTCTTCTCACCACTCTATCAAACATGTGCATCATCATTATGTTCCCCAATTTCTGAGTCAGTTAGTTCCCTTGATTCAAATTTGTATCCTTTTCTTTTTTATTTCAGCAAGGCATCTGAATATTTGACAAATTCAATTACAGGAAAAACGAGAGTATGCCCTGTTGCCTTTCATGAAGACCAGGCCCAGTTTACTGAGTCCAAAAACAGCATCCATGTGATAAAATCTACAAAACTTTTATCTTGTCCATACAATGGGGAAATTTTGTCCTTTACTTCTGCTCACTTTGTCTTCCTCTCCCTCATACCCTCGGCTCAGTCCAGTCTGCTGGTCGTGTCAGTACACTACTTTCTCACCCTGCTCTGGACTTTTCCAGATGCCACTGGCTGTACTCTCTCTCTTCCAGCTACAACTAAAACCTTCTCCTCAACTGTATCTTGGGACAGTCAAGTTTTCAGTTTATACACATACTATGTTCCTGATACTTGCAGAAATCAGAAGAGCAGATCAGATTCCTTGAAACTGGGGTTACTTGCCGTTTTGAACCACTGTGTGGGTGCTGGGAATGGCATCTAGGTATTTTGCAGGAGCTGCAAGTAGTCGTAACTGCTGAGCCATTTCTCTAGCCCTCAATGTCTTCTTGGTTTCTGACAATATGTAAGCTTCATGTTTCATGCCTGTAGACATTTCCTTCTTGAATTTTTCCATTCACTGTTCTGCCGGGGTCCAGCCTCAACAGGATCGGAGTTCTCAACTGGAAGCAGGGCTGTCTGGAAGGCACATAATAAATTTATACAGACTACTTTTTGGGTACAAGCTGACAGGAAAATTTTCAAGGCTTAACGTTTCTCTCTCTTCTCTTTAATTCTCTGTTCTTTCTTGCTTGTTCATTCACTCACAGCTTGAGGCTGCATATACTCTGCATTCTTCTGGGCACTCTGCTTTTCTCCCGTGTGCTTATCTTATCTTGAAGTCTCACACTCATACACACCTCTGTGTGTTCCCCTTTTACACTCACATACACTCTTCACACACATCTCACACATGCACCACATGCACTCTCTTTTCACTCACACACACACTCTCCATACTCTCCATACACACTCTCCATACACACCTCACATTATCTTCACGTGCTCTTCTCATGCTCACTCGCCTTTTTCATGCCCCAGTCTTTTATTGATAATCCAAAAGTAGATTTAAAAAAAAGACATTGTATAATCATTACCAAATCAAATTCAAAAGAGCAATCACATCCCACAAAGAATCAAGAATTACAATTGTTCCCTAAAGTTTCAAGCTTCCTTATTCCCAGGTCTATAGCCAAAATAATAATAACTGCAAATTTATTATTTAAACTTTAACTTATTAAACTTTAACTTATTAAACTTCAGAGCTCCAAGGTCAGCTACTTGTATTTTCTTGTAAAGCTCTAATGATAAATGACATGGGCAAAGCTGGCAAGCAGTGGCCAGAAAGAATCAAGTTAACCCTTAACTCAATAGTTCTGCTAGCTTTCTGCTTCTGCACATTGCATACAATGACTCTCCTAAGAGTTCTGTTTTGAGGTAGTTTCACTAACATAACATTTTACATATTCTATACTTGCTTATCCAGGAATCACTCTCAAATGTTGTGAAACTTATTTATAGCTTCAATAGTTTTTTTTTTCCTTTCTTGGGGTCCCAATGTTGGCTCTATTTCATTTTCTAATAATTTCTTCAAACTTTCTTTGCAAGTCAAGCATTAATCTGGAACTACCATTCTGCAGTTACTACATTGTTTTCAAGTTGAGAACATACAGCATGCACCTGGGTCATTAGGACTGTGCTATGCTGTACCTCATGCCTCAATTTTTTAATTGTTTGAGAATCATTACATCAAGGAACATCTAGTTTCACAGAATTCACCAGAGCAGAAGGAGGAAGAAGTAAGAAAGTCAGATATAATAGAATATTTATGCACACCAAGACCAACTGAAAAGCAGTCACTCACAAATGAAATCTATATAGCCGTTGTCCAGGGCTAAGGTAGGGGAAATGAGAACAAATTGTTTTTTTTTTTACAAAGAGCTGCCATGAGCTACTGAGATGTCTCGATCCCAGCCTACTGCAGGCAGTCTCTTATTTCAGATGGCCGGTCCCCTGGAGGGATATGTCTCCTGCTTCTCAGGGTCCCAGATGCCATCATTTCCTACAAGGAGCTGCTGCAGGCTACTCAGATGTCTCCATCCCGGCCTACTGCAGGCAGTCCCTGTTATTGTATGCTGTCCCCAGCACTGTTCTCTTCTGTTTCAGAACTAATTTGACGAGGCTGCCCAGGCGTCATTCTTACTATTTCCTGCTGTCACACTTATTTAATCACTGCTTCCTTCTTCCTCGGTATGTGGCTTGAAGTCCACACCATGCCACTGTGAGAGTGGCATTTTCATTTGATGAGTACTGCACCTAGTTCCTGCATCTTAAGCTACACTTCTTTCAATTTTGTCAGCTTCTTCCCTCGTAACAGTTGCATGAACTTCATGTCCCTTTGTCTATTCCTTTTCTTCTGTCTTTGAAGGCTAATTCTTGCCAATTCAAGCTTCTTACTCTTATCTTTATTTGTAATTTCACCTGCATGCTATATTCCTCCAAGTATTTCAGACTTTTGAACTTCCTTTGATTTAGAATCTGCGTATGACTTTAAACCAGGGATAAATATAGCCACTAGGGATAATACTCCCTCTTAGCACGCCCAGTGAAATGTCAAGGGACTGGAAGAGACAGCAGGCAGGGTGGACCTCCTTGACCCTCTATTGAGGTTCTTCAGATCAAGTGGAAATATGGACACCTCCAAGTCTGGGGACCCAGATTCAGATTCTCTCCAGACTATTGTGACCCTCCTTCAGCTGAGGGCTGATTCTTCAGACCCTGCCATGCCACAGATAACCACACCTCTCTGCCCACCTCCTGCTAATTGCCACGCCTCTCTCCAAATTCCAGTTATGCTGGAAGTCCCGCCTCCAGAGACTAAAGAAGATGAAGCTGCTGACTGGGCCAAGTTGTTGACGAACTTGGGGGAGTGGTTTTGCTTTACCTATGCTTCCTGTTTGCTTGTAACAAGGAAGATTGAATGAAAGATGGCAGACTGAAAACACATCTTGTGTTAGTCTAATTTTTACGAACCCTTCCTGTAGTTCCGGTACCCCAAAATTATTCAGGACCTTGACCCCATTCCAGAAAACCCTTTCATATATGTAGCCACTGGCAGTTACAGACTACAAGTCATGTGATAGTAACTGCTATTGGCCTCTGGTGTTGGATGCTCTACTGATGTGTTCTTGTGTGTCACCTTTGCACCAATGCCAAGGAAAAGGGGCCCAGCTGGTGTTCTAGCATTCCCAAGAAATAAAGACTTGGGGAAGAAGTTGTACAGGATGCTTGTAGACATTGTGGTAGTTGGCAGACTTAACCTTTGCAAAGGTCAGACCTAGCTCCTAAGATCCAACATCTATCATGAAGCTGTTTGTTGTATTATGTTTAGTTCTCCTCACCACCATCTTGAGTATCAGGGTGTCATACTTATTTACATTTCCACAATATCATTTCCCCACACCCTCCCAATCATTTATTATTTGTTTCCTTGTTAGTTGCTATTCCCACAGAGGAGAAATGCAATTTCAAATTGGTTGTGCTGTGCATCTTTCTAATGAATTGGGTTTTGTTTTGTTGCTGCTGTTGTATTTTCATTGATAGGTTGGTAGGTTTTTTTTTTAAGAGAGTTTTTAATTTTTAGTCTTTTTATATTATGAAGTACAGATGGTTAACACTTTCTTTCATTCTGCAAGCTGTCTTCATTCTAGTGATAGTTTCCTTTACTATGTAGAGACTTTGTAATTCCACACAATCTGAGCTGCCAATTCCTAGAACTCTTTCATGTGCTATTAGGTTTCTATTCAGCAATTTAATTAGATAAATAACTAATTAACTAATTAATTAATTAATTAATTAGTTAATTCTGCCTATTCTAAGATCCTGAAATGTTTTCCTTTAGCAACTTCCCTGTTTCTTGTTTTATTTTTATTTTAAATTTATTCTTTTCCTGTATATTACATCCCCACTGCAGTTTCTCATATCTCTACTCCTCCCAGGAACCTCTTCCCTAACCTCCCCTCTTCCCAAGACTCACTTCTCATCCATTTTTCTTTTTTAAAAAAAGAACAAATTATCGAGTGAGTCCAGTATAACAAGTTAAAATAAGACTAGGCAAAAAGGTCCATATCAAGGCTGGGCTAGGCAACCCAGTAGGAAGAAAAGAGTCGCAAGATCAGGCAAAGAGTCAAATATTCCACCCCATACTGTTAGGAGTGTTCCCAAAACCTCATGCTAAACAACAGCAGCATGGAGGACCTACTGCAGACCCATGCAGGTTTCCTAATTGCTGCTTCAGTTTCTGTATGGTTTCTGCATATTTCTGCTCCTATGAACCCTGCTTAGTTAGTTTTGTGGAAAAGGTGTTTCCTTGACGCCTCTGGCTCCTATAGTCCCCCCTTCTTCCATAGGGGGTCCCCAAGCTCCATCTAATGTTTGGCTGTGAGTCTCTGCATCTGCTCTCATCATTTCTGGATGAAGTCTCTCTTTTATGACAATTGGGCTAGGCTCTAATTTACGAGTATAGTAGAATATCATTAAGAAATCTTTTCATTGACTTTTTTTCCTAACAGTTATGTGTGTTCTAGCCTAGGTTTCTGGGCTATCCAGTCTTTGATTCCTGGCGATCGAGGCAGTGTCAGGCATGGGCCTCAAGTTGGATCAGTCATTGCTTGGCCACTCTTACAAGTTTTGCAACACTGTAACCTAGCACATCTTGCAGGCAGGACAAATTATAGGGTTGAAAGTTTTGAGGGTAGATTGGTGTCCAAGTCACCACTGGAAGCCTTGTCTAGTTACAGAAGATGATTGGTTCATACTCCATATCCCCCATTGCTAGGAGTCTTTCCTAGGTCACCCTCATAGATTACATGGAGTTTCCATTGCACTGGGTTTCTATATCAACACTGAAATGCATTGCTTTTCCAGCCATCCCTCCTAGTTCTCTCTCTCTCCATGCCCTACCTGATCCCTCATTCTCTTTTCTATCTGCCCCAGTCCATCTGCAAAATCTGTTCTATTTCCCCTTTCTAGCAAGATCCATGTGTCCCCTCTGAGCCTTCCTTGTTACTTAACCTCTTGGGGGTCTGTGGATTGTAGCATGATTATTTTTTACGTAACAGCTAATATTCATGAGTATATATCATGTTTGTCCTTCTGGGTCTGGTTACCTCATTCAGGATGATATTTTTATAGTTCAAATCCATTTGGAGTTGAGTTATGTGTAGGGTGAGAGATGAGGAAGACAGCAACTATGGTGAATGAATAAAGTATTAAATATTTAGAGAACACACTGCAGTCTTGACTTATGTCCCCTATGTGGTTTATAGACAAAATGACCAGATCTCTAGTGGCAGAGTTCTCTAATAGACAGCATTACCTGTTCTGAAGTTCCTGAGGGAGTGCTCCTTACAGAGAGCACATCAGTTCAGCAGGAGTGCCTTTGAGAGGATACCAGGTTTCTTCCAGTGGTTGTTCTTGCTGCCCAGCTTCCATTTTCTCTCTCCTCCCTGTTGTGCTCTATCTAGTCTTGCTTTTACACTGCCTCATTGTCATGTGTCTCATTTTTTCCTGAATCAGTCCAGGGCAGATCCACTTACCACACTGCCTCACCTTCAGGACAGTCTCAACCTTCCTTGTTTAAACAACAAACTTTTATGTTAATATGTCCTGATTTTTAGTTGATCATAATTATGTTTGAAATATTGAGCTCCAATCTTTTACTCTCTGATCATATCTCTTAACCTGCTTTCCCTGTTTTTCCGTCTTAATGTGACATTGGTTTTTTTACCTGAATTCCCACTTTCTCATGTCACTTACTTAGCCTGAACACTAGAATTACTTTATCCTTTTCTTTTTTTCTTTTTTTTTTTTT
>NW_022196898.1:9945342-9945514 GCF_008632895.1 Mastomys coucha
TACCAAATGAAGGAGCACTGGTCGTGCTGGTTCCAAAAGTTGTAAGCTTGTTATTGCCAAACAGGGTCGAACCAACGGCACCAACTCCAGTATTGGGCTGCCCTAAGAGACCTGTTCCTGTCCCAAACGCCGTCCCAGTGCTAGTGTTTGTAGCTGTCCCAAAAAGACCTCC
>NW_022196898.1:9945575-9945739 GCF_008632895.1 Mastomys coucha
GTTACTCCAAATAGGCCCATAGTATTGGTGCTTGGCTGTCCAAGGGTGCTGGTATTTCCAAAGGAAAAGCCGGTATTCGGGGTGGTTGTAGCCTGACCAAACGGTTTGCTGAAGAGACTGGTAGTCTGTTGATTCTGTTGACCAAAGAGACCACCTGGATTTGT
>NW_022196898.1:9946252-9957480 GCF_008632895.1 Mastomys coucha
TACCACCCCCAAAGGGGGTTCCAAATGATTTGTTAAACATCTTCAAAGCAAGTGTTTGCTTCAGAAAGAGCGGTACGTCTGGAGTGAGAGCCCAGGTCCGTCGTCACCTGCCGCTCACCAGAGCAGCGCGCGGCCTCCAGGAAACCGTCGCTGCCGCTGCCGCCGCCGCAGCCACCGACCGCCGCTTCGGGCGCAGCGCGCAGAGGCCTGCTACTTTATCCTTTTCAATAACCACTTATGTGTTGTTTGGTAGTGTAGTAGTTATCACATTTGTCTCACACGTGAAGGTTTTCAGTTCGCAACCAGGCAGAAACAACTAAGCTTTCTTTTAGGGGAATGAGGGGCCTTAAGGTGTTTTCCAGTCCCACACTTTCCTTACAGCTTCTCCCTCCCACCCAGGGTCAAGGCTAGACCAAGTTCCATACTCTACCCACAGGACCATTCTTGAATAAAAAAATTTACAGAATGTACTGACCGATAGTCACCTGACCCTCTGGAAAGTCCCAGGTAGAGTTCAAATTCATGTCATGATTGCTAGCTAATAGATTTAAAGGTCAATATGTTTAGCCAATAAATTTGAACTGTAACCTTGCTGATGTAACCTGCGCCCCTAAAAAAGTATAAAAACTACTTGTAATAGTCATTCAGGGTTGCCTTCTCGTCACTGGCTTTGAGGGACTAATTGAGCGTTGACTTCCACAAGCTGGAAAATAAGCATCTTGCTTTTATATATAAAAAAAAAAAAAAAAAAAAAAAAAAAAAAAAAAAAAAAAAAAAAAAAAAAAAAGACAAACAAAAAAACCAAACCAACCAATTAACCGAACAAACAAAATAACCCTTACAACTTTCTTACAACCACTGCCAATATTGAACTCAGAATCAACCAATTGATCTTTTATCCTTGGATTCCCAAGCATGAAGAAGGAAGAGTAGGTTGATGACAGTGTTAATAAATTGGATGTTTACAATTATTGCCAAGTTTTGACAGTTCATAAATGCAGATGTGGCCTAGTCATGTATGTTATCTATAGCACATCTCATGCTGTAAAAAGTAGCAGCAGACCTTCATTTTATAATGTTGAGTAACATGTCCTCCTTCAGAGGAATATGCTAGCAGAGCATCTAGTGGAAAAATGATGTTAGTCACAATACATACAATGTTTCTGGGATTTATAACCTTCAGTTCTTAGTCTTTTCAAGACATCAATGTTTTCATATGGCTAGGTTCTTCAAAGTACACATCTTCATATCTTCATGTCTCTTCACTGATACTTCACTCTGTCCTCCTTTTCTTCCCAGCTGAGAGAACAGAATATTTCATTATGATTTTTCCTTCAATTCTGCCCCATTGTCCCAGTGTCATCCCACAGCTGTTATTCCTTACAACCCGATCATAGCCTGTTAATTTATTTTCCTAATTTTAATTTCCCTATAATTACTCTAGAGGATCACAGCAGGTATTTGTAGTGTGAAGTGTGCACTGCTCCAAGCCTTTAAGTAATGCATATTTTCTTCTATTCTTTTTTTTTCTTCCATTCTTAAACATGTGTGTGTCCTGGATCATACTTCAAATAACATGGCTAGACCTTTCGTTCATTGAAAATGTGTCCTATCTCATGACTTATTATTTTGCTGTTTCCAGTGTGCTCTAAAGAGAGGGAAAGAGGAAGACATTAGCATAGTTGTCTTCCCTAGAAGCTTTACATTGGGAAAGGTGTTGATTAAATATTTCTTTATTTAAATTTCTTCACCACTACTGTTCTTTGCTTTTTTCCCACCTCTCTTCTTGGCATATATGTCATATTATGGACACAAATAGAAACTGGCTTCTGAAAGACCAAGTTGAGACTCACCTCTCATCCAAACTGGAGACCAGCTAAGCTCAGTCTATTTTTAGTACTTTTGCCCATTCTTTGGCTTTCATTTTCCCATAGAAGAAATAAAAAAATGTGGAAAACTCTAGTTTACTCTTACTTTCAATGAAAAATCATGGGAGTGTTTTTGATGTAAGAATTCCACTTCAATGTTTCCATTTAACAAAGACTGGGATAATTACATTTCTTCTTTTTGGTTTCCAAATTGGTGGCTATAAGCTCACAGAGATCAGTGACTACCTTCATGTCTGCCTGGCTGTATCAAAGAATTTTAAAGTCTTGACTGTCCCTCTTTTGTGTATTACTCTTTTTCGTATGAGCAAAGCATTGACTTTTATCTATGTAGCATTCTAACATGATTCTCCATGCTTTCCTCTGCCACCCTTGACTCTATTAGTCTAGAGATCTATAGATTAGCCTTAGTTTCCACATTTAAAATATTTCACTCATCATTCCTCATTTTTACACCAAACTCTTGAACCATGTTCTTATTTAATCCTCTCTGGGATATTGCAAAAGGCTTCTTCTGAGTTCATTTGTAACCTTCTTCCCCTGCTCTTTCACCTTTTAGCCCTCTCAATCCATCGATTATACAGCCAAGTTATTTGATAGGTCATGCCATTACAATTCCTCAACAAACTCCTGTTTTAGTCATATTCCAGCCCCATTACTGTCTAAACAGGTTGTGCATGGCTGGTCTACCTACTTCCTGACTTGCCAGATGCTTTCAACTTCTTGCTCAGTTTGTTCCCATGATACCTTCATACTTCATACTCAGAAGAAATCAAACACCTTTCCATTGACTGAGGATTCCTCCCCAGGTGCTTCTTATGCTTTGATCATTCCTTGCTCTCTTGCCCTAGGATGATAGGGGCAGATGGGCAGAGGCCTTACATTGTTGTGCACCATTGTGGTTACCTAGCCATTAGAGACTCAGTAAACAGTGTTGGAATGAAGGCATAAGAAAATTAGGAACTTTGAAGAATTAATCTATTGTATAGATGTACTGGCTAATTATTTAGCTAGATCATATAAACAATTTAGCTACTTTTTATCTTTTCCTCTTATAAATAATTCTAAGATGAATGTCATTAAAATATGCCAATTATCAATTTAGACACACAAATGGGTCATATTTCAAGGTTTTGGGGGTTAAATTATATACATATTTGTAGTTTGAGGAGGTATTACTTAATCACTTTTCTCAGAGAATCTCAAAGTATGGTCTCCATGGGAACATGTGAAGGTTATCATGGTTAAATAGCTTCACCAGCAGGTTTTGGTTTTAATAGAATTTTTGTGTTTATTGCCAATTATGACAAGTATGAAATATCTCTAGCTGAATATGGTTAGGTGTTGTGGAAAATATTTAAAAGAGGCACGGATTTTCTGCTCTACACCCAGCAACTCTCTGTCCCAGCGGGCTGGCTGGCTATGCATTGGTGGCAATGGTCGGCCTGTTCTTATCTCATGGAGACTCTCTGACTCAGAGCTCCAAAGTCTCTTCACCCAGCTTGGTAAGTTCCCACTGGTGGTTCACTACCATGTTAGTTCCATCCTTCAAAACTCCCACGGCCTTTGTGGTATACATCAGGTAAACCCACGCTTTGCCACTGTACCTTTCTCTCTGGAACCTAGTCGAACAGCTGCGTGAAGGAAAACACCACACAAACTTAGTTTAATCTCTTAACTCAATCTCTGGGTGCAACAACTAGAATCCTAATCTTGTAAGCCCTATTAAATCTAAATCCTCCATTGGCAAATCCTGGCAGATCTACCATAGAAACTGGTAGACTTTAGCAGCTAAATCTTGTCCTTTCCTATCCCTGTCTAAAAAGCCCCTAATTCTCTCCTGCTTCCTCTCTTCCTCCATCCAACCTGGAAGTCCTGCCTATTCACCCAGTGATCGGTCCCTTTATTCATTCAGGGAAGGTTCACAAGAAGTCACCTGAGTACAAGACTCATTTCTTATTCCAGACAACCCCTCCTGGGAAAGCAGGATTAACATCAAAATATAGGCAGCAACAGGTGCCTATATCCACACAGTTAGAAAGTATTTGAAAATTTTCTGTTTCACATCCATGGTCACTGAAATATGACATCAAATAAAATATCTCTTAGCCATTTTGTAATGAGTTGTTTAACATAATGATATTTTTAACATCATTAGCAGCCAGATATTAGAAAGTTTGGAGTTCGTTGATGCAGGATCTCTCCAGCAATCAACATTGAACTTTACCTCTTGGATCTCTAGTAATGCACTAATTTTGAGAAAGGTGAAAGAACACAGATGGTCCCTTCTTAGAATAATCATCACAATTATCAATACCTTGCTCAGACATTTTGATGAAGATGATAGGAGCTTCTTGTACCAAGGCAAAGCCAAAGTCCTTCCACAACAAGGGGAAAACCCTATTTTTATAACCCAAGAGAACAGCCAGAAAATGATAAAACCATATACCTAAAGATAAATCAAGAAGATCCCAGAAATATCTATCCCATAATCTTATATATATATACTTATGTATATATACATATATAATTTTGTATATATACTTATATATACATATACATATATACATATATATATATACACACACACATATACTTATATACACTTATATAGTCTAGAACCTCCATAGCATACAATTGCTTATAGACACTGCTAAACCTGGCTAGTTTCTATCTTTTTCCTTTTTCTATTTATTTCTTTTTATATACTATTCAAAAGTCTAAGTTTGGTTACCACAACACTGTGGACTTTTGGACTCTCTGTTTCTTTTTCCCTCCCCCAACCCTTTTCCCAATCTCCTTCCTTTCCTCGTTCTCTACCATGGGGCTGCTCACTTTTACTGCTGAGCCAGCTTGCTTTCTTTACTTAAAGTTTAACTTTCCATTCTTCACCTTTCCCATTTCCTTTCTTCTGGCAGTTCCAGAGGACATCATCTTACATGGCACAGTGTTATGTTACCTCTCAAACTCCAAAAAGTTTCTCTTCAGTATTCCTTCTGAGTCTGTCATTAAATTCTTTATTCTGTTCATCTATGAGTTAAAGAATTTGCAAAAAGGGTCCTGAGTCACCAGGGGGTAATACCCATCTCCTTAATTATCTGTATTTGCATACACTCACAGTGGACAGTCAGGCTTCATTTTATAAATCCAAGGGAAGGAAAATATTAACTCTTAAGTTTCAATTAAGTTTTCTTATTAAGAAATAATACTGACTTTGTTAACACAAACCTTATTTCTTATTAGCCTATGAAAGTACACACTGATCTAATTTAAACTGAATTTTGGTTCTTTTCCTTTAGTTTTCCCAAGGCTTTCTCCTCTTCCCTATACTTCAAAGCTGCAAAGATGGAAAATGGAATCTATAAAAGTGGAAAATGAATAGACTTGGAAGAAAAGCTGTTTGGAAGAAAAGGAGGGTGAGATATGTTTTAATGTGGTTTGAAATGGAATTAAAATGTATCAAAAATGAAGTGTAAAGCCTCATTCATTCATTTTTCCCATATCCTGCATTCCTTATAGTCTCTGTAGTATAGAAATATCAGTAAAAAAACAAAATGGCTATGAGGTCAAGCTTTCCTTGTCCTCTGCCTTTAATATTTTAAACTATTCCCCCTGCTTGTGATAATTTCTATGAAATACTTTTGGAGGGCTATTATTGTGAAAATTTGATGACACATCGGGGATCCTTTAGATTTGGAAATATTTTTTTTACTATGAACATCAGATACGTGGCCTTTGGGAAGGATTCAGAAAAAATGACTCACTAAAATGGAGCCCCATGACTGAACCCTGGTGTCCTTACATGAGAGGGAGAGACTAGCTAGACAGACACACATAAATAATCACACCTTCATCCTCTCTTGTTGTGTGATGACTGCCTGGACTCTGATAATCAGGGGTTCATTACCAGATACAGGACCTTAGCTTTGTATATCTCAACAAGTCGTCAATAAACCTGTTTACCATAGAAGGAAGCCTGCATCAGACATGTGAATTGCTGTTCAACTAGGGTCATGGCAGAGATAGGGAATTGGATATTAAAGGCAGAGTAACTCCTTTAAAATGATTTTTTGACTAACCTCACTAAAAAGTCTCACTACAAGTGTCAAGAAATGCTTTCCATAGATATGGAAGAGCTTCATTTAATTATGCATTCACAAAACAAGAGCAGCAAGGACTCCCTGATGTGTGGTTATTAGGAACTGTGGAGAAATTACTTCTGCTTTAATGGAATTCCTCTACTGACAACCTACAAGCTTGGAAAAGCCATTCTTGACTGTTCTTGGAACTTGGCTCTTAAGTTCTGGAAAACTGTTAATAGTCCTTTTAATTTGAATTAAAGGTTTTGAAGTTTTCCTTAGTTTTGTCTGTTTCCGCCTGGCAGATTTTTTTTCCAAATCTATTATTTATAGATTTTTTTTTGAATCCCCATGCTCTCTACAAATAACTCAAAGACAAAATGTCAGAGTAGGAGAATATATTGCTCTCTTTATGGGCTTCATGCTCTTAAAGAGTGAGTGAGAAACAAAAATTCAGAATGACAGTGAAGCTCAGGAGCTGTCTGGGCTTTGAACCTTCAGAACATTGTGAGATAGAAGGAGGTCATGAGTTTCCTCCATTTTATGACAGCTTGGTTGAAGTTGAGTTTAGTGTTGGAATATGATCATGAAAGTCTTCTTTCTTCATTTGGAAAATCTCGAGGTTCTTGGTCTGAGCTGCTTTATTGATTTGCTCCAGCTGGAAGAAGCCGTTTAATATGTAATTGCCTACGGTATTTGTTCTTTCCAAATTGTTATTTTAACTCTAGATCTATTTTTTAAAACTGAGACTTCGTGCATCATCTCAGATCTCTTCTATTCCTTAACATTTTAGGAGAAAATATGAGTTCTAATTTTAACCCATGTCTTTGTGCCAGACAATATTATCTTTATGTTCTCCATTTCACAAATATACTGGCTTATTTTTGTTGTAAGCACATGTTATTTAGTAAGATTAAAGGAATATCTCTTGCCTAAAATCAAAGCATGGACCTCTCAGTCAAAGATATACAACACAGATGGAAAACTATTCTCATTGCCTATCAATTTGAGATAACCATAGTTACCTTTTCCCAACTTTTTGCTTTTTAAAAAAGCTTATCTTGTTATATTTGATCTTGAAAATAGAGAGTATTTTAGTGTTCGTACCATAAATTGGTAGACTGAAACTGTCCTCCGAGATGAACAAAATAGAATATTAGCCAAATTAAACAACAACAACAACAACAACAACAAAACAATAGGCATTGTAATCTTGTGTTGGGCTGTGAAAAGCAGTGTGTGTTTTGGTTGAACGAGTCTAAACTTCCAGAGACCCAGTGAAAGATTCCACGTGGGATGGAACAGTGGAGACACGTTCCCAGATACAGATGGCTGATTCCATCTCAGATTCCTTTAGCCTGTGTAGACAATGCCCCAAGCTTCCAGCATTCTGGCTGGACTCCACCCCCACAGCCATCTGACCACAGCCAGGTATGCCCTGCCCCACAGACAGGTAGCCCAGCCCACCATATAAGGAGCAGCTCGCCCCTCCCCTTCGCTCTCTTCCTCTCCTTCTCTCTCTTTCCTCTTAGCCTCTTCTCTTCTTATCTTTACTTTCTCCTCCTCCCTCCCCCCTCTTTCCACGTGGCCATGGCCGGCCGTGTGGAGATGGCAGGCCTCTACTTTCCTATCTCTTCTCTCTCCTTTCTATATAATAAAAACATCTTAACAACTATGCATTGCCTCCTTTCAACTAGAAGTGCCATATGGGCCCAGCATTTACAGCTCTGAGACTGGACAGAGAACTCCCACGCACCGCTCAGGTACCCGAACGAGCGGGCAGCCACTTCCTTTCCTTGTCCCCTCTCTCCCTTCGGCCCTAGAGTGGACTGAGCTTGCTCTGGGGCACCCAATTCGTTCTCACCTCCTCCACGGTGTCTAGCATCGCCTGCGACCCCCAGGGCTAGAACCTGCGTCCTTGGCCTCCGTGAGCTGTTCTGGCCCCCTTCAGCTGTTCGTCCCACCCCTGTTCTCTGAGGACTGGGATACAGATGTCCATCCAGTGGAGCAGGGCGCGTGTCTGCAATCCAGAGTGCTGGACCTCTGGCAGGACGCGGGTCATCCTCTCCAATCCCTTTCCCTCCCCCGAACTCCTGGGCGGTGCCTCGTGGCAGGTGTGGCAGAGTGCCTTGCCTGGCTCACCACCTGCGGTGCTGGTGCGCAGCATGGCAGTGGCCGGTGGTAGCAAGCACTGCCCCCGACAACCTTGAGGTTGTAACTTGTGAGATAATTTATGGTTAGACAAAACAAAACCTCAGAGGTATGGTTCCTTTGCTTTTTATTAATAGTAATTTCTGTTGCTGTTGCTTTCCTTGTATGATTGACTTTTAGGTTTTTTAAATGGTTTGTAAAAATATCAGGTTAATGATCGTTTACCCTATTTTCACCCAGACATATGTTCAGGTGTTTTAAGTGGAGTGCTCTTCTTTCTGACAGGTATAGAAATGAACATGTGTATTCTGAGCCTCTGTGTGGAAGATCAGGTTGCTCACTGCCATTGCTGATGAATCACCCTTACTGGGCAGTGATGCTCAGTGCTAGGCTTGTTTATTTTCAGAACTTCAAAATATCAATGTTGAAGTTGTTCATGGCCATGTTGAGATGGAATCTACAGACAATTGTCATATATGACATCCCTTAATTTACATATGGATTTCATGTATTAGATGTATCTATATGCATTAGATCTTAGACATATATCTAATGCCTATATATGATTATAACATCTATCTATCTATCTATCTATCTATCTATCTATCTATCTATCTATCTATCTATCTATCTGTCTGTCTATACCAGATATAAATGTATAAATACTACTTATTTATCCCTCAGTGTAGTTTAATTTGTGATAATTTATAGATGCAGAGATAACAATGTAGTTTCTGTTATCTAAATCTAGACTTGAATCAGTTGTAAGTTACTATGTGTCCTTAAACTTAATACTAAGTTTTCTGTCTCATACACTCTATATATGTGAAGTACTATTCGACTTATTCTTTTAATTTATTATTGTTCTGGTGGTTCCCAAAGGGGCTAATGCTTGATGAATTTTTTAAAAAAGTAATGATCACAATCACTGTATGTAAGTTCTCATACCAGGCAGCTGTAATTTATTTATTATTCATTTATTTTGACTTTTGAGAGAGAGTCTAACTATATAGCCTAATACTGCCTTGAGCTCATTATCATCCTCTCTCAGATTCCCAAGTAATGAGATTAGAGGCACTCCCAAACCAAGCATCAGTTTTTATGTAATTGCTTGTCCCAAGACTTTCATGATCTGACACTTTTTTATTGATGTCTTAGACATTGGTAGTAGCTTGTCCTGTCCTTATTAAGAATTAGTATTGGGCAAGTGAGAGAATTAATGATAAGTATTAACTTTCCCTTTGCTCTAAACTTGCCATATAATATCTGAAGATAATTGAATTTTCTTGTTCATGCATGTGATCTGATGTTGCAAGAGAGGTCTTTTGAGTCTTTTACTAGAATATATCATGTAGTCTATCTGTTTAATATCTTCCTCTAAATACATTCAATATTTACTTTGACATCTATCAAAAACATTTTAGTTAAATATTGAATTAAACAGCAGAATTACTCTATTCTCTCCCTTTGGCTTTTCTTCTATGGGGGATTTCACTTTATCTTTGTTGGTAAGTCCTTCCCTAATGTAATCATTGCTGTCTGTTAAAAATCATTAACATTTTGTCCCTAGTCTTTTCTTTGCACTAATTTGCTTATAAGTTTTTTATTATAATGTTCATTACACTTGATATGAATACAGTCAGGTAAATTTCACTACTTGGGAGCCACTGGATAGCTCCATCGCTACAGATAACTCACTCCTCTTTGTCTAGTGAAACTCTCTCTTCACCTCATCTTTTATAGCTGCTGTTCATTTTTTCTCCACATGTTAATAAAAGATACTATATGTAGCCTTATGTTGCAGGTATCCATCAAGTGCCTTTTATCTGATACTTTTTTTATTTTAATGTTACATTTCCCTATGTCCTTACCTCATTTACATCTTATGTCAGTTTTATTCTCCCATGTGTCCATTTGTATCTCAGTTATAGTTTTTGAAATGGTATAGTTTGTTTGATCAATTGTTTGTGAGCATTTCCTTTTTAATTTTGACAAAGGGTCCCTCTCTTTGTTGTTTGAGCTACTATTAAATTCCCAATGTCCAGTGATTTTCCTGCCTCAGCCTCCCAAGTGGCTGAGACCAATGGCATGCTCTGGATGATGTGGCTATATTTTGTTTACTAATTTCTAGGGTTTTATGAGTCTAGGTTTTCTTTTACACCACTGGCAATGTTTTTCTCCATTTGCAATGGTCTAGGTGACTAGTTTATTTTAAAACAAGATGTGGTTTGTTTCTGTTCTATGTGCTTTTCTTGCCTGTAGTGATGTTATTGCTTGGTTTTCTATTTATTTCAAATCAGGTAGTTCACTGTTGCAGTAAATTTTTAACCCAATTTACCCAATCAATGAATACACAACCCAATTAATTGGTATGCAAGCTATTTGCCTAGATTGAGCAGGTCTACCACTACACTACTCTAGTCCCATCTACTAGATCCCATATGACTTGCGATTTCTCCAAGCCACGTGCTTCAGCTCCATCTTCCTTCCACCTCATCCTCCTCCAATGTCCTCCTCTCCAGTCTCCTCCCTCATCTCCTCTCTCCCCTTCTACCCCAAACTTTTCAGCTCTACCTTCCCTCCTGCTGCCTTAGCCTGTATAAGGCATTGTATAAAGCACCTGTATAAGGTACTCCTCCTCTGCAGTGCTTTCCAGGAAAGGAGAATTAGCATCAAAATACAAGGCCAGGGCTATCCACAGCAGTTCACCACTATTATTTTCTTAACTTTTAGAAGGAGGTGATGATTTTGGTTCTTTCCTAACTTGTGACTCTAGAGTCCCTTCTTCAATTTATTGTTCTTCCAGACTTTGCCTTTTCTTCCCATGCTTCACTTCATTCAACATGTGTTGGCCTAATTCTATTTGGCTTTCTGAAATTTCTTCTCAGAGTGGAAATCTTTCTTTGGCATGGCTTTAACTGAGGAGTGCTGAGTTAACACTCAGAGAGCTCAGCTTAGGCCCTTCAGATACAACATCAGATGGGTTGCATTTACCTATATTAGGATGTGGTCCCTTGCTATGATCAAATGCTGTCTCACATTTATCAGCACAATTTCAAGTGAATGCATGCTCTTCTGTCAGATATTCTTTTGCTTCTTGCACAGATTCTTT
>NW_022196898.1:9957490-9989814 GCF_008632895.1 Mastomys coucha
TTTGTGGTTGTCAGAATATTTTTCCTGTGCTAGATTTAAATATTTATACAATAAAACGAGTTCCCCAGTCCTTATGTAACTTAGTAAGAATGTGCCAACTAGGAAAAAAAGCTTTTAGAAAGTATTTTCCTACCATTAAGGCAGTGGATACCCAACAACTGAAGGAGTTGCCAATGGGAAAATGTATAAAACATAAAAATGAAATCTAATCATAGATTGTAAGTATGTTACTTAGGAAGAAGAAACAAACTCCTTGTTTGCCTTCCAATTGAGTTATTATTATCAGTATTATCATGATTATGATCATCATCATCATCATCATCAGTATTAGTATTAGTAGACCTTACTAAGAGTAACTGAGAACAATATTGGGGCTGGAGAGATGGCTCAATACTTAAGAGAGGATCTTGTAGAGGATCTGAATTCTGTTTTTAGCACTCACATCAGGCAGCTTACAACCACCTGGAACTTAAGTTCCAGAGGCCCAGACACCTCTGCTGGTCTCTGTGGGTACCTGTACTCACATGCACACACTCATACACAGAGACACATAGGTATACACAATTAAAGAATGAAAGTCTCTTAAAGTACCTTGTTGTAAACAGAATCAGATAGATTTTAATGTCATGATAAACCTTAAAGATTTAATTACCTTTAATTATAACCAAGTTTTATCTATGTTCACTTTATGTTTAATTCCCACATCTTTTTAGAACATATTTTAATCTTCTAACTTTGTTTTATATTCATTTTATATTCATTTAATTTGTCATGTTTTCTTGCTATTTTTTTACCTTTGATAATCTTAGTATTTAATAGGCTCATTGGGGTTTTTAAAGTGTAATGTATGTAAATCACTTTCTATATGTGATTTTACAAATTTTTTATTCTCTCTCATACAATAATCACAACTGCAGTTTCTCTTCCCTCCAGCCCTCCCAGATCTCTTCTCTTCCCCCTCCCCCAGATACATTCCTCCTCTATTTCCATTCAGAAAAAAGCAGGTCTCCAAAGGATATCAATTGAACACAGCATAACATGTTACAGTAAGACTTCATGCTGGGTGGTGGTTGCACACGCCTTTAATCCCAGCACTTGAGAGGCAGAGGCAGGCGGATTTCTGAGGTCGAGGCCAGCCTGGTCTACAGAGTGAGTTCCAGGACAGCCAGGGCTACACAGAGAAAACCTGTCTTGAGAAAACAAAACAAACAAACAAACAAAAAAGACTTCATATTAGTACAAACCTTCATGTTAGCATAACAGGAAGCAACCCAGTAGGAATAAAAGGATCCCAAGTAGACAAAAGAATCAAAAACATCCCCATTCCCACTGTTAGTAGTTCCAAAACATATTTGCAGGGGATCTAGTGTGGACCCATGCAGGACCATGATCGCTACTCCAGTCTCTGTGAGCCCCTATGAACCCTGATTACTTGACAATGTGAGATTTGTTCTTGACGCCTCTAGCTCTTACAATTCTTCCTTCCCCTCATTCTTGGGTTCCCCAGACTCCAATGGGGAGGAACCCAATGGAGCTCTCTCCTGTGATAATGTTTAACCTTGGGTCTCTGCATCTGCTCCCATCAGAGCTGCCAGAGGAAGTCTTTTTGATGATGACTGGGATAAGCACTCATCTATGTGTATAGCAAAATACCATTAGGGATCAGTTTATTGACTTTTTTTTTCTTTCCTAGGTCTCTGGGCCATCCAGTCTCTGGTTCCTGGTCATCCTGGCAATGTGGGGCATGGGCTCCCTTTCCTGGCATGTGCCCCAAATTAGACCAGTCATTGGTTGGCCACTTCTACAAGCTCTGAGCAACCACCATTGCCCCTGTACATCTTGCAAGCAGGATAGATCATAAGTAGAAGATTTGTGGCTGTGTTGGTGTCCTTGTTGTACCTCTGGAAGTTGCCCATATATAGAAGATGACCAATTCAGGCTCTGAATCCTCCATTACTAGAAGTCCTTGCTAGCATCATCCACCTAAAATCCTGGGAGTTTCTACTTTATTAGATTTCTAAATCACCCCTCCAATGCTTTTCAATTCCAGTTGCCTCACGCCATACTCTCTCTCTCTCTCTGTCCCTCCTGATGACATGATCCCTCCTGTTCCCATTTCTACCTACCCTGGTCCACCCACAAAATTTATTTTATTTTCTCTTCCTAGGGAGATTCATGCATCTGCCTTAGAGCTCTCCTTACTACTTAGCCTTTCTGACACTGTGGGTTATAGCATAATTATCATTTACTTAACAGCTAGTATCTACTTATCAGTGAGTACATACCATGTTTGTCCTTTTGGGTCTGGGTTCCCTCATTCAGGATGAGAAAATACAAATGTTTAATACCTGCCTTTAAAGCTTCAGTATGTTTAGATATATTTGGAATATTTTATTTTATACAGCTTTTAATATGTAATTCTAGGCCTATATGCACAAGGACATCATTTTAAAATAAGAAAATATGGGCTAAATGTACTGAGTCATGACTGGTCAGTGTTAGAGATATCTATAAAATAAGGAAGTTAGGATTTTTCTGAAAAGTGAATGTTCAGAAATACTTTGATTAGTATAAGCCTTACTTGTCTCTAACTATTTTCTTTTTTCCAACCTTCATTTTTCTTTCTCAAAAGGAACATATCAATAATGCAATCTGGAGTTAATATATGTATAAAGTCTATTTAATGTACACTCTCAATTGTCTTTTCCTTGGTTTGTTTTGTGAAAAAAAAAAGTGTAAGACTTTACAGATACAGCTCTTGATGTTACTAAGAGACACAATCTCAGAGCAAAATCCTTGATCCTTTGGCCTTTAAAAGCACTCCTTCCTTGCTTCCACAATGCTCTAAACATATGTTGAATAATGGTAACACCAGTGAACTCAACTAGGGAAAGCTCATGATGCTTCAACTCTGCACAGAGAACTAGAGGCAATTGAGCCAAGCTATGAGTGGAAGAGGTGGTCTTCTCCAGGGAAGAACAGACCAATTGGCTGTCCAATACCAAATGGTCAGCTCTAAAAACATATATACAAATAGCATTATATGGACTCAGCCAGTTATATGTATATGCATACACACACACACACACCCCACTCCACCCCCACACACAGACACACAGACACACACACACTAACAATTGATGAAAAGAAGGCCTTGAATTTGGAGAGTAGGAAGGGACATATGGAAGAATTTGGAAGGAAGAAAGGAAAGGGGAAAATGTAATTAAATTATAAATCTCAAAAAAGCATGTAATGAAAACAGTTCATGTGGGTTTTATGAGAATTTTCATTGCCTTACATTAAAGTTTTTTTATGAAAAGTGAAGAGCATAAGATGGTTAGACAGAGAAGAGATGGGGTTATTCTTCCTGATTTTAAAGGATATCCTGTATTTACAAAGATGCTCAAAATCAAACGACCCCTGGCAAACCCTTCTAGAGTATAGCAAATGTATTATTTTTATTTTTGTTTCGACCTTTAATCCAAAAGCCTTCATTAACCAATAGTCTCATGTCTGTGTTGTGTTCAAGTGACAAAATTCTGCAGGTTCCTAAATCTCTTTACTATCATCATAAGAAGAAATTTGGTGGGGTTTATACATCAAGGCATATGAAATTCACTAATATGGCATTTTTATGTTTTGCTAAATACTTTAACAAAGACAGAATTTCTCTCTAAAACTAACTCATTGTCTTAGTCAGGGTTTCTATTCCTGTACAACATCATGACCAAGAAGCAAGTTGGGGAGGAAAGGGTTTATTTTGCTTACTTCCACATGGCTGTTCATCACCAAAGGAAGTCAGGACTGGAACTCAAGCAGGTCAGGAAGCAGAAGCTGATGCAGAGGCCATGGAGGGATGTTCTTTACTGGCTTGCTTCTCCTGGCTTGTTCAGCCTGCTCTTTTATAGAGCCCAAGACTTCCAGCCCAGGGATGGCACCACCCACAAGGGGCAATTGAGAAAATGCCCCACAGCTGGATCTCATGGAGGCACTTCCCCAACTGAAACTCCCTTCTCTGTGATAACTCCAGCCTGTGTCAAGTTGACACACAAAACCAGCCAGTACACTCATTCTCAATTTTGTCATAATCTTCTAAGCACACTTTTAAGCTAGAAATAAGGTCACTTGTTTTTGTGTTTATTGCAAGTCACAGTTTACTGTTACTCTTAGAGAAGGACAAGCCAGGAGGAAATAAGTGAAAGCAGCTGGGCAAAACAGATATCCACCAAACCTGAGAGCAACATAGAAAACAACTGAAAACACAGGTTATAGTCTGTTTCGATGTTTGGAATACTGTTTGTTACTTTGTCAGTTGGACTCAACAAAGTTTAATCCCTTGTAAAATCCTGTTGTTTCTAAAAATCATTTCTGTAAATTATTCCCTATTCCTTATTCATGTGATGCTTTGCGTGGTACACAATAAATGTAGAACAAACTCTTTAAGGAAAACACGTACATATATACACATAAAGACAGAGGACAGACAGACAAACATGACAGCCTTGAGGAAAGCACAGGTCTAGACTCATACAAATGTCACGTTACAACCAGAGGACAACAGAAACACAAGGAGACACAAGTAGAGAAATAAATTCTGGTCTCCCTCTTGCTAAACTTACTCCAAAGGAAAATACTTTATTTTTTTTTTCTTAATGTGACACAGTTTTGGTTACTCTGATGGTATTATTAATATATTCAAAATTACATAATGATAAATGACATTGTGTTAGAAAGGTGGTAGGAATTATTGCTCAGAGCTTCCAAACCATGCAATTGCTAACAGACTTACCATGGTCTATCTTCCCCACCCATCTTTTGGATTCTGGAAACATTTCTAAACTTATTTTTCCTGATACGTTGGGCTTTCCAATTTTCTCTAAGAAGCCCATTCTTCCTGTGTTCACAGACTTCTGCTGCTAAACCTGCCTACCTTCTTGACCTCTAACTCAGAAGTCATAACTTTGTTCTTCTCCATCTCTTTTGTACTGGTAGTTAGAGGATCCAGCTTACCTGACACACTGTTGTTTTCCTATCAAATTTCATAGGATTCTTTTAAAGATTCTTTTTCAGTCTGTTTTCTATTTCTTTTCATTTTTGATACTAAATTCCTGCAAAATGCGCTCTATGTTACCAGAAGACAAGAGCTGTAAATACAGTTATATTGCAGAGCTGGGCTTCATATAGATTTTGAGGAGACAGAAATATCTTTTTGTGTTATAGTAAGTCTTTCCTCTTATTAAATAACATTGGTTCTGTAGAATCCAAGGTAAAATCTAGTTCACCATTAATGCAAACTGAACAAATTCCCAATACTTTCTGTCTTAACCCTTCAGCTTTCCAAAGTCTCACTTTTCCTCTTCCCCTACTTAAAATCTGCACCCAGAGATGGGCAACAAAGTCTTCATCCAGAAAAAAATGTGAGTAAACTTGGGGGAAAAGGCTATTTTGAAGAAAGTGGGGTGATGAGATATATTTGAAAGTAACTTGGGAGGGAATTAAATTGTCTCAAAAATGAAGTACACCTTCTCACTCACTTTCCTTTTCTGTGGTCTTTTTAGCATATCAACTCCACTCAAATCAAATTGTTTGTTTCCTGCCTTTAATTTTTTTAAACTGATCTTCTGATAGGGATAATTTCTATGAATGGATTTTGGAAGGTTATTGTTTATATGGTATTTCTCTCACATTTGTGCTAATGTTCAATCACTCACTGGAAACACTAAAACTGGAGACTATATAACTTAGAAGTTCTTATATGGACCATTTGAGAGGGTTTAAGATGGAATGATTCCTCTTGTTAATGGGAATCAATCCTGTTTTTTTCTAAGACTGAGGGAGACTGGATAAACAGACAGACATATAGAAACAAGCCTATCTCTTGCAGTCTGACTGGTCTCCTAGATTGAGCTAGATAGAAGGTAATCCTTGCTTATGGTCCATAGATCTCATACTTCCCTAGAAACCTCTTCCCTGTATGGCAGCTGGCCTTTAACCTAGGGTCATGGCAGAAACAGTGATTTGAATAAGGACAAAAAAAAAAAAGTCCCCTTAAAATGCTTTGCCCAAGTTCACTGAAAAGTCTCACTATTAACATCACGAAATGCTTTCCATAGATATGGAAGAGCTTCATTTAATTATGTCCTCACAAAACAAGAGCAGTAACATTTTACATCTAGCCTTTAGCCAGTAAGCCTCCAATAATTCAGAGACTAGAAGAAAGGGCTTCCCTCTGTGTGCTGATTAGGAGCTATGGAAGAATTATCTGTCCACTATGGAATAGTATGTTCTGCTCTTAACAACTGGTGATTTTGGAAAAAACCATTCTTGACTCTTCCTAGAGTATGGTTTCTGTGCTCTGGAAAACTATTAACATTACTTTTGATTTTAATGTCAAATATCTATTAAACTTTCCTTAGATTTTTTTTTTGTGGCAGATCATTTTATTCCAAGACTATTATTATAGAAGAGCTGAAATTACAGCATGGACATTGAACTGCATTTTTCAATCCTCATTTTCTCCACAAGGGTTCAAAGACGATAGAAGCCATCAGAGCTGGGAGAATGCATTACTCTCTTTGTAGGATTTGTGTGCTCTTTTTAAAAAAAATGATTTAAGTTTATTGTATTATGATGAGCAAAGATACATAATTTCAATTTATCTGAATTTGTGAACATTTAAAAACATATTTTAAGTAAATAGAATTACAACACATTCTTCTTTCCCTTTTGTGCCCCAACTCCTCCCAGAGACCCCCCTTCAATACCTGCCTACCTTTCTTTTTTGTCATATTCTTTAAAATTTGTAAAATATTATAACAATAAAAATGAGTATCATAAAAGTTTTTTGATATAAAACAATTGAACAGTCTTATGAAGATACTGTCTACAGCAATACTGAAAATACACTGATTTTTCTCAATATAAAGTTTAAATAACTCAAAACATATTGACTGTATATTTTAAAGTAATACATCACTATTTTTTTTTAAGTGAACATAAAGAGATAAAGTCTTTTTGTTTGTTTGTTGCTTTGTTTTTAGTAGAGCTTAAAATCTTGTCTCTTACTGTGGTACAAGCCCAAAATAAGAACAATTTTTAGACATTGGAGTTCATTGTAATAAGGCTGTACTTCAATGAACCTCACATCATCAAAGGAATTTACCTCCATCATAGCTAAGCTAAGAGTTGATAGTTCTGCTGCACTAAGGAATGAATTGTAGGCAGGATTTTTGGATACAGATTTCCTGCTATGGTCAAAGCTATTTGACTTGAGTGATTGTCATCATTCTCCGCCCACAGGGAACAGCTTATATTTATTTAAGAAATGGTGTGTGTATTATGATGATAAAGTCATTCACCAACTGTTTCAATGAACAATGATTCTGCTTAGAGGGTGGCACAAACATTAGGTGAGGTTAAGAATCTGGTTCATTGGCTGTGACGGTTTTGAAAAGCATTCATCTCAGAGAAAGAGTAATTTATAAAGTCCTCTTCTTCAAAATTGATACAATGGTTACAAACATCCAGCAAAATATTCAGTCTCACTCTTTGTTGTTCTCTTACAAGCCACCTTCCAAGTTAATTGTCTACCTTTCTTTTGGCTGTATAAATAATTTTGAAATATGTAAGCTGTTCTGAAAACCATAATATAGTATAAAAACATCAATTAATCAATCTTACTAAAAGAGAGGCTGAGATAGAAGAAGCATGATTTCAAGACCATTATGTGGTACCCAGAAAGATACTTTAATGTACAAAGCAGCAGAAAGTGTATATGGATTGTACAATATTGGACCTATTTCCCCAACTACCTAATTAGAAGGACCACTTGATGACAGCTAACAAATAATTCTTCATATTTTTGAATTTCAATTAATTAGTATATGTAATATTAATTTTCTTATTGAGAGATTTTAAGGAAAAGTGATTGTTACTTCCTGTTATTTTGATGTTAGAGGTGGAATTATGTTTGTTGAAAGATTACTTTCTTGCATCTCTCTCTCTCTCTCTTTCTCTCTCTCTCTCTCTCTCTCTCTGTGTGTGTGTGTGTGTGTGTGTGTGCATGCCGTGAAGATACCACAGAAGCAGGTGAATGTCAGGAAAACTTGCAGGAGTTGGAGACCATCTTCCATTAAGTGAGTTCTGAGGATTTACCTCAGACGGTTAAGCTTGAAGCCAGCACCATTTCGTGCCGAGCCATCTTACCAGCTGATGTATATTCACAAATGCTCTTGATTCTAGAAACAGTGCAGTATTATTTGCACAGTCAATAATTTGTCCTTACAAGAAATGATTTAATAGGATTTATCTGATAAAATAGAGTTATGAGGGATTTTTCTAAATGGATAAAGAAACACCCAGAGAAGAATTATTTTCTAAGTTCTCTCTGTTGCCTAGAGAAATGTAAATAGGAAATAAACATAGATTTGCCCTATTTTTTTAAGCCACATATAATAAGCAGACTTATTTGACATAATTTGTCTGCTCTGGGAAATGCGTGAGACACTATTTTCTCCATTAGCAATTCACTCCCCAAGTGTATTTGTCTTTTATTATATAGACCTTTGGGTTAATAAAATTGAAGGAACATCTTTTTCTTTTTTGCATAAAATCAAACACAGACTCCTCAGAGCAAAGCTGTACAATCCTGTCTAAAAATCATTACCCATTGATCTGTGGTAGCTCAACAGATTTACTCTTGCTAAGCATTGGTTTATGTTTTAAAGTCTGGTATAAAATTAAAGTGTTTCTGTGTATATGTTCAAAATGGCATACTTAAATTTCTTATCCAGAATGAGAGAGCAGAAGTCAGAAAGTAGAGACAAAGGGAGAGCAGAAGGGAGGGAGGGGAGCAGAGGGAGAAACAGAGAGCATGAGACAAAGAGACAGAGGGAGAGAGAGATGAGAGGAGGGAGGGATGGAGGAAGAAACACTATGTACCTCTTAGGGTATGTCCCCAGAAATCTACTTTCTCTAAGTAAGGATAACCTTCTAACACCAACTTCAGCTATGAATTAAGCCTCTGGTGAAGCTAGACCCCATGGTTCACTAACTAGTCAATGGTATCTACTCTGAACCATGCTCTTTTAGGATTAGTTTCACAACATATAAGTTTTTATGGGACATTCCAGATCAAAACCATACCATTTTTTAAATGACATTGAAGTGAAAATTAAGGTACTTAAAATAATAATTATAATAAACAGTAGCTATATACTAACATTTTTTGTCAAACCCACTTTTGATTTAATTTTGTATTGTAATTCATGCTTTTTCCCCTTAATTCATTGAAAATTCATCTCTACCAATTACCATCTTGTTACTATGTGCCAATTTCTATACCAATATTTGGGGACATATGAAGTAAATTAAATATTATTCCTACCACAAAGGCTAATAAGGAATATGATATATAGATAAAAATATAATTCATCATCACAGATTAGAATAATATTACCACCACAGACTGTACTTATTGGCACTAGAAAGAAGAAATTGATTTACCTTGCTTTGATAGGAAAGGATGAGTAGACATAGTAGAGGAATATTTTGCATAATTTAATAGATGGTTTTCAAGTTAATAAAATTGAGACATTTCTCTTAACAAATATCATTATTTAATGACTCATAGTCTATTGTACCAGTCTACAAAAGCTGTTACATCTTAAACCATAGTGCTCCAAATTTTTAAGTACTTAGAGTTTACTTATGTGTGGCCAGACTTGAAGTATAAAAGTATCTAAGATAAAATTGAATCAGATTGTTGGTGGAATGGAAGTTGGCAATTTGAGTCTATTTTTCATACCTGAAAGGAGGTATAGGAAGTGGGCTCAGAAGGAAAACATGGGATACATAGTCCTCAGACATGTATCATCAGGGATCGGTAGAGTTTCAATGTGGGACTAGTGTCTGTCTAGAGAAGTCAAGAATATAAAGTGGAGCTGGGGAGTGGTGGTGCACGCCTTTAATCCCAGTGCTTGGGAGGCAGAGACAGGCAGAGTTCGAGGCCAGCCTGGTGTACAGAGTGAGTTCCAGGACAGCCAGAGCTATACAGTGAAACAAGATGTATACAAAATGGAGGGCTCCCCCTTTGGTACCACCCCATTTTAAGATATGTAGTCTCAGGAGGACTAGGGGGATCTTCTACCACTGAGGTCCAAGCCAACAGTCTAGGCAGGGAAAAAAAAACAAGACAACCCTCACTCTACTTACTAGAGGACCCACATGAAGACACAGCTGCACATTTGTAGGGTGGCCTAGGTTCAGTCCCTGCATGCTCTGTGGTAGGTGGCCCAATCTCTCTGAACTCTCAGGAGCCCAGGGCTAATTGACTTTGTAGGATTTCTTGTGGTGCCATCGACCCCTGTCTTGCTCATTTCTATCCCCCACTCTTCCACAAAACTCCTTGCATTCCTCCTCATGTTTGGCTGTGGGTCTCTGCATATGCTTCAATCCATTGATCGATGAAGCCTCTCAGGAGACAGTTATGCTAGATTCCTGTTTGCAAGCATAGCAGAGTATCACTGAGAGTGTCAGGGGTTGGCTCTCTCACATGGGATGGGTTGAGTAGTTATTGATTGGCTGTTCTTGCAGTCTCTGCTCCATCTTCATCCCTGCAAATCTTATAGGCAAGACAAATTTTGGGTTAAAAGTTTTGTAGGTGAAGTGATGTCCCTCTCCCTCCTCTGGAAGTCCTGCCTAGCCACAGGAGTTGACTACTTTAGTCTCTGTCTTAGTTAGGATTTTACTGCTGTGAATAGACATCATGATCAAGGCAACTCTTATAAATACAACATTTAGTTGGGGCTGGCTTACAGATTCAGAGATTCAGTCCAGTATCATTAAGGTGGGAGCATGACAGCATACAGGCAGGTATGGTACAGGAGGAGCTGAGAGTTCTACATCTTCATCTGAAGGCTGCTAGCAAAATACTGGCTTCTAAGCAGCTAAGATGAGGGTCTTAAAGCCCATGCCCATAGTAACACAACTCCAACAAGGCCACATCTCCAAATAGTACCACTCCCTGGGCCAAGCATATTCAGATCATGACAGTCTATATATCCTCCTCTGATAGAAGTCTCAACAAGGGTCACACCTATACAGTTCTGATATCCTTCCCATCTCAGGCCTCCAGTTAGTCACCAGAGATGCCCCCTCACTGATTTCTATTCTCACCTCCAGCCATTTCCCACCCCTATCCCCACACCTGATTGTACTCTCTGTTCCCCTCCTCACCCTCTCTCCTACCCAATTCCTTCTCTCCATCCACTTACAATGACTTGTTTTCCCTTCTGAGTGCAATTTACACATCTTCCCTTGTGACCTCCTTATTATCCAGTTTCTTTGGGTCTGTAATTGTAGCATGCTTATCCTGAACTTTATGGTTAATATCCACTTATAAGTGAGTACACACTATATGTATCTTTCTGTCTCTAGGTTACCTCACTCAGGATGATATTCTCAAGTTCCATTTATTTGTCTGCAAATTTCATTAAGACTATTTTTAAAAGCAGAGTAATATTCCATTGTGTAGATATAACACATTTTCCCTATACATTCTTCAGTAGAGTTTCTAGTTTCTGGCTATTGTAAATAAAGTTCTATGGACATAGTTGAGTAAGTATCCATGTGATATAGTGGAGTATATGCCAAGGAGTGGTATATCTGGGTCTTGAGGTAGAACCATTTCCATTTTTCTGAGAAACTGCCAACTTGACTTTCAAAGTGGTTGTACAAGTTGCTCTCCCACTAGCAATGGAGGAATGTTCCTCTTGCACCACATCCTTGACAGCACATACTATTGCTGAGTTTTTGATCTTAGCTGTTCATTCTGTCTGATGAAAGATGGAATCTCAGTGCTGTTTTGATTTGCATTTCTCTGATGAGTAAGGACTTTGAACATTTATTTAAGTGCTTCTTGGCCATTTGAGATTACTCTGTTGAGAATTCTGTTTAGCAATGTACCCCATTTTGAATTTGGATTATTTGGTTTGTTCATATCTAGCTTCCTGAGTTCTTTATAACTTTTGGATATTAGCCCTCTGTCAGATGTAGGGCTGGTGAAGATCTTTTTCCAGTGTAGGTTATTGTTATGTTCTATTGATGGTGTCTTTTGCCTTATATAGTCTGAGTCACATATTCCTTGTAGCACAGGTTACATATTAACTGGGCTTGCTGCCACAAACTATATTACAGCCCCCTACATTCATTCCTGTAAGCCTTTAGGGATGGAGACCAGATCTCCTCTGTATGGCAGACCTAACACTCAATATTCTTAGATCCTCAACATGGTAGGGTAGCATGGTTAAAAACCTTTTAGTTGAGAGGCTCTTCCAAGTTTTAACATCCTGTCGAATCTTAGGAGGTCAGCATTTAATTTTGGTCTTTCTTGTGACATTGGACAAATTTCCACACTGGAAGCTGAAAGTCCCAAAGATGTTCATTCCTTTTCTAGATTTTTGGACTACTTAAAGGCTGCTTATTCAGTTACATCAACCTAAAGACTTCTGTCTTGCTTGTCTTGTTCATAGACTTAAGCCTTTTCATTCTGTGGGTACTATTAAACACAAGGCACTGATTTTCTTTGCTCACATTGTCCACAACACAAACTAGATAATGACAGCCAGCAATTTGATAATGGTATTTTTCATTGTAAATTCTTCGAGACCCAGGGAACTCAGAGGAATAGCAAATTGTCTGGAATCCCTTATGTTTAAACTTGCTTGTAATTCTGTAGCTGCCTCTCTGTCAAGGCTGCTCTACATCTCAAATTTTGCTACTACCCCAAAACCCTGTTCCATTCAAAGACTTCTCCTATGTCTGGGAAACAGCACCTGAATCTAAACATCTGGTCTCATTGTTCTGCTTTAATGTTGTAGATCATACTTTTCTTCCTATGCCTCTTTGACATAGCCCCAAATTCCTGCAAATTGCTTCCAACTCTCTAAATGGACCCCTACTCCTAGTACCCAGAACTGCCCTTTTAAACTTTTGTCCTTTGTTGTTGTTATAGCTTTTCTCTACTCAAAGCTGCTAAAAGATCTCTCTTTTTGCTTCTAACCCTCTCTTCTGCCATCTCTCTCTCTTGAGCCTTTCATTTTCCATTTACTTAGTCAAATATCCAGTACTTTCAGATTTCTACAAAAGTCCCTGATTCCCAGCTAAACTTACAGAAAGTTGCTTGAGCCAAGAACAGTCTTCATTAACATATCCCTTTCTCCCTTTCTGACCTTTCCAAACTGGAATTGTCTGGAATCCTTGTCTCCAGAGGCTACTCAACACCCTACAGAATTCTGATGCCTTTTACATTCTCACAATGTGACTTTCTAGGATGTATAGATCATTGTTTTCTTCTGCACCACAGCAAGGAACAAACAAACAAGCAAGCAACCCAAAACAATAAAACCCCCAACCAAACATCAACAACAACAAGAACAAGCACAACACAAAACCAAGCCAAACCAAACCCAAATTAAAACTATATTTGGGCTTTAGTTGTAGCTTTTGTAGATTTTTTTTTCATGCTCAGGGATCACACTAGTATCCACCAGGATGTATCAGTGCCCTCTTCTGATCCCAAGTGGAACTGTGTGTCTGACTTTCCAGTCTGTCTAGTATGTCCTATTTCATAACCCACATAATGAGGGAAATGAGGAAAGCTTTTCTCAAGGAAGCACATTATGATAAGATCCAAGAAATAATCTGAAGGGCTAATGAGAACCTGATTTAAAAAAAAAAAAAGAAAAAAACCCTTTGTGAGCTGGGTTAGAGAAGTACTTCTTAAATATGTTAACGAGATCCTAACTCTGAGGTCAGAGACTGTACACTTACTTCTTTTCCCATGGTTTTTTTCAGACACTAATTAAAAAAAAAAAAACTGAGTGATAGCCCTCTTCCCTCTCAAATTTTAATTAAAACAACTGTAAAAGTCTTAAATAATTTTAGTGTAGAAACTATACAAAATGGACAAGAGATCAGACTGGAAAATAACTAATCACAATTGCCATCCAGGATCCAGGACAACCACAGAAAATTGTTCCATTACAACAGACCATCGGGAGGACCTTACTTCAACCATACCATATGGAGGGATGGGGTCAGCACATTCCCTAATCCATGAACTCCATTGAGAACATGTCCAGTGTATGATGTTAGGGGACTTTGGAAAGAGATGTTCTCAAGTTACTAGGTAGAGGCCAACCATTCCAATATCTAACTATGAAATAGGATGGCTAATTCATGACCTTGTGAGACTGCACTCCAATGATGAAGCCAGGTTAATGTCATGGTTGATAGTAAGCAAATTTCATTCTTTTTTTTTTGACTGGTGAATATTTATTTATTTATTTTTCTTTTTTTAAGTTTTATTGCATTATGATTATGTTACATGATTTCAATTTATCTGAGTTTGTTAACATTTAAAAACATATTTTAAGTAAATAGAATTGCATCACATTCTTGCTTCCCTTTTGTACCACGACTCCTCCCAGAGACCCCCCTTCAATACCTACAATATCTTTTTTGTCATATTCCTTAAAATTTATAAAGTATTATAACAAAAATGAGCATTATAAAAGTTGTTTGATATAAAACAACAATCAATTTAACAGTGTTATGTAGATGTTTGTCTACAGCAATACTGAAAATACATGTTATTTTCAATATAAATTTTAAATAACTCCAAACATATTGACTGTATATTTCAAAATATCCATCACTACTAGTATTTTCTTAAATAAACATAAGTATATAAAGACTTTTCGTTTGTTTGTTTTGTATTTAATAGAGCTTAAAATCTTGACTCTTACTGTATGTAGTACAAGCCCAAAATAAGAACAATTTTTACACATTGGGTTTCATTGTAATAAGGCTGTACTTCAATGACCCTCATATCACCAAAGGATTTAATCTCCATCATAGCTAAGCTGAGAGTTGACAGTTCTGCTGCGCCAAGGAATGAACTGTAGGCACGATTTTTGGATACAGACTTCCTGCTATGGTCAAAGCTATTTGATTTGAACGAGTGACTTTATTCTCAGCCCACAGAGAACAGGTTACATTTATTTAAGAAACGCTGTGTGTATTAAGATGGTCTATCCATGAAGTCATTCACCAACTGTTACAATGAACAATGGTTCTGCTTGAAGAGTGGCACAGACATTAGGTGAGGGTAAGAATCTGGTTCATTGGCTGTGATAATTTGGAAAAGCACTCATCTCAGAGAAAGAGTAACTTATAAAGTCCTCTTCTTCAAACTTAATACAAGAGTTATAAATGTCAAGCAAAGCATTCAGTCTCATTCTTTGTTGTTCTCTTACAATCCACCTCCCAATTTAATTGTCTGTGGTTTTTTTGGGTATATAAATACTTTTGAAATATATAAGCTGTTCTGAAAATCATAGTATAGTATAAAAACATGAAATAAACAATACTACTAATAGAGAGACTGAGGTAGGAGAAGCAAGATTTCAAGACCCTTATGTTGTACACAGCAAGATACTGTCATGAACAAACAACTGGAAGTATATTTGGATTGTACAATATTGGACCTATTTCTCCAATTATCAAATTAGAGAGACCACTGGTTGACAGCCAACAAATTTCTAATTCCTTGTATTTTTGGATTTCAATCTATTAGGATATGTTGGTAATATTAATTTTCATATTAAGATTAAGAAAAAGTAATTGTTACTTCCTGTTGTTTTTGTTGTAAGAAGTGGAATTAGGTTTGTGTGGATTTGTTGAAAGATTACTTTCTTGCTGCTTCTATAGTGTAGTTTTGCTTCTTATGTTGATATTTTCCATCTATTATCCTTTGTAGGGCTGGATTTGTGGAAAGATATTGTGTAAATTTGGTTTTGTCATGGAATATCTTGTTTTCTCCACCTATGGTAATTGAGAGTTTTGCTGGATATAGTAGCCTGGGTTGACATTTGTGTTCTCTTAGGGTCTGTATGACATCTGCCCAGGATCTTCTAGCTTTCATAGTCTCTGGTGAGAAGTCTGATGTAATTCTGATAGGCCTGCCTTTATATGTTACTTGACATTTTTCCCTTACTGCTTTTAAAATTCTTACTTTGTTTTGTGCCTTTGGTGTTTTGATTATTATATGACAGGAGGAATTTCTTTTCTGGTCCAGTCTATTTAGAGTTCTGTAGGCTTCTTTATGTTCATGGGCATCTCTTTCTTTAGGTTAGGGAAGTTTTCTTCTATAATTTTGTTGAAGATATTTACTGGCCCATTATCTTGGGAGTCTTCACTGTTTTCTATACCTATTATTCTTAGGTTTGGTCTTCTCATTGCATCCTCGATTTCCTGGATGTTCTGGGTTAGCAGGTTTTTGCTTTTTGCATTTTCTTTGACTATTGTGTCAATGTTTTCTATGGTGTTTTCTGCCCCTGAGGTTCTCTTTTCTATCTCTTGTATTTTGTTGGTGATGCTTGCATCTATGACTCCTGATTTCTCTCCTAGGTTTTCTATCTCCAGGGCTGTCTTTCTGATTTCTTTATTGTTTCTATTTCCATTTTTAGATTCTTGATGGTTTTGTTCATTTCCTTCACCTGTCTGATTGTGTTTTCCTGTAGTTCTTGAAGGAACTTTTGTGTTTCCTCTTGAAGGACTTCTAGCTCTTTACCTGTGTTCTCCTGTATTTCTTTGAGGGTGCCATTTATGTCTTTCTTAAAGTCCTGTATCATCATCATGAGAAATGATTTTATATCTGAATCTTGCTTTTTCCGTGTAATGGTGTGTCCAGGACTTGCTATGGTGGGATTATTGGTTTTGATGATGCCAAGTGACCTTGGTTTGTGTTGCTTATATTCTTATGCTTGCCCCACACAATCTGGTTATCTCTAATGCTACCTGCCCTTGCTAAATCTGAGTGAATCCTGTCCTTCCTGTGATCCTGGTTGTGTTCAATCTCCTCAGAGTCAAGCTGTCTCTGGGATCCTGTGATTCTGGGATCCTGTGATCCTAGGCTTGTTAGAGCACCTGGGAATGGAGCTTCCTCTGGGTGTTGTGGGACTGGCTGCAGAGTTTGCGCCCAAGGTTTACTCAGGGAGGGCACCCGCCAGCCCAGACAGATGAGAAGCAACCTGAACCACTAGGCTGGTGGAGTTCCTGTGTGCCTGGGTCCTGCTGGTCCCAGTTATTCCCAGTGTTGGGACAGATGTTGTGTCCTCCTCACCTCTGATCTTGGGTGTCCAATTTCATTCTTTTAGACTTGGAGGTTATACCGTGACCTTAATTGAACACTCATAACCATAAAATCCATCTTCCATCTCTATCATGGGGATGGGAGGCTATGGGAGATGGTTACTATTAAAGTTATTGTGATTGGATGGCTTTCTGAGCTTGGTGCAAAATGAGTGATTCCCCTTCTTAATGGGGTTTCCCTCTGGTGCTGTCTGGAAAGTGTCTTTGACTGGAGAGTGTCCATGAATACAGGTGGCTGGCCATGTGTGAAAAATGACTTTGTACAGAGCTCTCTGGAGGGCTGAATAACTCAGTACACACATCCTGCTCTTGCTTTCTGCCCACACGATGATTAGGTGCTGTAGTATAATCAATCATCCCTTCCTGATTGCTTGATGCCATGACCAATAACTCCTTTCCACTCATATCCCTACAAAACAAATCAAAACAATAACAACAACAAACCCCTTATATATGTTATCCCTGAAACAATGGAATAGACTTGTCCCACTGAAGCAATCATCTCTGGAGGTCATTCCATTCATACTCATGGTCTTCCAAACCCTGCTATCAGCCTCTGCTCCCTATCCCCCCCTCAGGCTGGTTGTCAACAGCCTTGGGGGAGAGAAGAAGACACAGGGGGCTTTATTTTCAAGTCCTAGCTTGCTGGAGACCAGCCCAGGGTGAGGGCAGAGCTTGAAGCAGCTGGATGCAGGAGCATTGAGGGAAGAATCAGATTCAGGACATGATTTAGTTTTATTTAGTGAGAGATGGGACAGAAAGGAAGCACATCTCAGGATGGCTTGACCAATTCTTACAACCGGTGTCTCTAACAGGCTATATTTATATATAAAATAATTTCCTCAGAAATTTTATTCATTGATTATGCAGCCTTTTAGAATACATTTTTCTTCTAAAGTTTTCCTTGATTACACAAGTATATTGAAAAGGAAACAAAGCAAGCAAACAGTAATTTTATAAGAGCTAAAAATTAACATTATAAAATCAATTTTCTTTTAAATCAATATTTTCTTTCTTAAGATTGATGTTGTAAAGCTTTGCAATTACAGAAATACTAGACAAGATGACATGATTTGAATGTGATTTTGCTTCACTTTTGGCACAGAATTAACAGATCAAAAGTTACTTCCTACATCGAATTTGTCTTTCTACAAAAATCCAACCTCTCTTATCTTTTGTTTAATTCTTCCTTTCCTTCCTCTGTATTTCATATATTTCACACACACACACACACACACACACACACACACACACACACACACACATATCATTCCTTTTCTTTAATTCTTAATATACTGTGCAGCCCATTGCTTAAGCAAAGGTAGTCTGTTCCTTGTTTTTCTATATTATCAAATAGTCCTGTTCTGACAAGTCTTTTCTGGAAGGCAAGAAGTTCACTGAGACAAATGTTTTCCTCTGTGTCTCTGTCATGTACCCCTGTTTCAATACAATCCCTATCTTTATTACAATTCTTTAAAGAATAGAAGAACACAAGGATTCCTCAAACCGATTACTTTGCCTTTAGGAAAGACCAAGGATCTTTATTAATTGTATGATCAAAATCTTTTCCTATTCATTCTGGTTCCTTATTTCTGAAGCTGAACACAAAGGTCTAGTGATTTGATCACAGTGTGTCAGCTTCTAGGATTTCCCTAAATTTCTCTTCTTTAATAATTTTCTCAAATCATTTTCTCATGCTTACTAATAACACTCATGAATCAACTGTGTATCTAAATAGTAAGTTCTAAGAAAGACTCAATTTACTGCATAACTTTTTCCCAGGGAAAGTTTATTAATTTCATTCTTATTTACATCAGGTTGTTTTATCCCAGATCTAGCTTTTGGAAGTAAGTGGCCTTTAATAGTGAGAAATATACGTACTAGCAGAAGGTGTGTAGCAAATTTTCCACCAAGGACAGTGGAGGGTCAGTCCTGGTTGTCCAAGCATTGGAACTTTCTTAAGCAGTGCCCTCAGGATACTTTACATCCCCACTGCCAACAGCTTCTCTCCTGGGATTTAGACATACTAACTGCTACTCATTCCTTCTTGGTTATTTCATCCTGTTCCAGTTCTGAGATGAGAGACTGTTCTTTCTAAACTCCAGATTGTTATCTCAAAGTACCAGCCATAACCTACAAATGGACTCTCCTCTCTTTTCCCATGCTTATATTATTTCTTCATATATTGTATCACCCACCTATTAGGACAGACTTCTTCCTCTTTAGTAACTTCAGCCTACTTTTATCCTTCTACCAATGAGTCTGGGATGTGTACCTTTAGCATCCTTATTCACCCATTGGCCACTAAAAGCCAGAGCTTTCCAGTCTTCATACTTGAACACACACAAAACAGTTGTCCTCTTTAGTGGAGTTACATAGAGTAGTACGTGCTATCACAGGAACATGGACTTTAGTCACATTAGTGACATACATACTATCATTATTTGTCTACACTGTACAAGAAAGCCTTGATAAAATCTCTCACAGCTGTCATAATCCAAGGCCAGGTGGACTCCTTGGCAGTTCTTTCACTTCAAAATAGGACAGGCCTGTATCACCAGAAATGAGAACAATAAAACAAAACAACAACAACAATAACAACAACAAAAGCATAAACAAAGGACCCAACATCTTCTTGGAGGGAGAATGATACTTTTACGCAAATCTATCCAGTTTGGTCAGAAACACAGCAAAACTTTTAGTTGATTAGGTTTCAAAATTCCAATAGGCAGCTTCACAAACTCATCCTGGATCCCCTAGTTCACACATACCAGTAAACCCTTAATAATCACTTTGATTATTTTATCCATGATGCCTACCTAGTTCAAGCTTTCTGATTTCCAGGGGCCCAGGAGGTGGCTATTGTACAGCTTCCATAGCTTTGGTAAACATCTATATTGTTTTTCTCCAAACCTTTTGTCTCTTCAAACTTTTTTTGCTATCAGCAATTTGGTAATTTTTTTTAAATAAATACTTTTTAAGTTTTAATTTTGACATCTTATCAACCATTGGAAAACTGAAATACAACTCTTTTTATTGGTTATTTTATTTATTTACATTTCAAATGTTATCCCCCTTCCCAGTTTCTCCTCCACAAGCCCCCTAGGCCCTCCCCTTTCTCCTGCCTCTATGAGGGTATTCCCCTAGCTGCCCATCCACTCCTGTCTCAGCGCCCTAGCATTCCCCTATCCTGGGTCATCTAGCCTCTACAGGAACAAGGGGTTCCCCTCCCAGTGATGCCAGATAAGGCAATCCTCTGCTATATATCCAGCTGGAGCCATGGGTTCTGCCACCCCCACAGTGTACTCTTTGGTTAGCGGTTTAGTCCCTGAGAGAAATACAACTTTAAAATTCAATAAATTAAGAGGTAAAGTTGACTTCAGTCTATTTGTTTTGTGTTCTAACACCTTATTTGGTTCTATGTTCCTGAAATGGTATTTCAGTTTCTTCATTGAAGTGAAGGCTCATGAGAGCAGACATTCAGACTCTTCCACCAGACTTTTTTGAGATGGGGTGGGCCAAGTTCCCCTGTTTCTAGAGGTAGTACTATTTTACTAATCTACCCTTTTCTTGGTTTAGCTAGAGAGAAGAGAACTTTTGTCTTTGTTTTGGCTGTACTCTATGACTTTGGAAGTTAGTGGTATTTTATGCACAAACTCTTGGAAAGATAAAACAGAAACAGTCTTGGAGCAGCAGGCCACTATGTTGTGCTATAGGTTTAGGACTTCTAGTCTGGTATCCATCTCCTCTTCAGCTTGCAGACTGTTCATGCTTTTTCTGTGTGCATTATTTACTAGTTTCATTTATATTTAGAGGGAATATAGAGTAAATCATAGCTACTCTTCTTCCTGGATGCAGAATTTCACTCGTTTATTTTTCAGTCATTTTGAAATACTTTGGTGTGGTTTGTCCATTGTCTACTCTAACTCACCGATTCTGATCTTCTTATAAGCCAAGTTGAAATTGTTTTCTTTAAATAATACAGTAGTACATTTCATACTTATTGAAATGGTTAGTATGCTTCAGTTATGAAATTCTATTATTATTTTGTATTCAGAGGTGTTGGAAGAGAGGGGAACAAGTGGGACCTTCCTAGCAAAAGTGAAAACCCAAACAAGAGTGCAGAAATTGCCCAACTCCAGGCAAGTATGGAGTGAAATTATGGATACATAGGTAAATAAGTTTGCTTGAGACAAAGATAAAGAAGCCATACTTAAGAGAATCAGGAAAATACAACACACTACAAGTAGAATGGCTCGTTTCTCTTTACTTGGGGTCACCATTTGTTCTTATTGTTCTTAATAAGAACCTTTCTGTGCCAGTCACTCATGATAATAATAGTCTGCATTATAAGTTGCCTGCTGGTCCATTTGATAAAACTACTCCAGTGTAGCCACATCAGTGGTTGGGCAAACAGGGAAGATATATCAGGACATCCAAATACTCACAGAAGTATTGACTCTAAGATAAGTGTTGTAAAATCCCTGAGCGATTTTAAGTATTATATTGCTGATGCTTCATTAGAAGCATCAAGGCTAGAGTTGTCAAAATAAATTCCTAGAACCTCATAAACGTGACATTTATCTAAATGGTAGTCTGACCTCAATATTTCAGCAAAAACAAATATCTAAGCTAAAAGTCTGCACAAAGAAAAGTAGTAGCTACTTAGTGGAAGACAAGAAAAGTCACATTTGAGAGTAGATAGAGGTGAGGTAAACTATATGACTCTATGAAGTAGACAACTCTGTGACAAGAATACTTGTGTTAGAATGTTTAAGAGGCTCCAATATCCCTTAAACCAACAATTTATCTTCTAATAGTGTCAAAAGAATCACCAACTTAAGTAGTTTGAACATAATACTGAACAATTTTTGAAAATGACCCATGAAAGGAAAAAAAAAAAGGTGTATGTCTTCCTTTGTCAAAGGCCCAGATTAGAAGTGGATTCGCACACTTCAAACCAACCAGAAAATCTCTCACAGGTGTGCCCTCCATTTTTGGGTTGTAGTTCATTCAAATATAGTCAAGTTGACCACCAAGAATAGCTATCACACTAAAGTTCTAGTTTTATATCTATATGTTCTTGTTTGTCAAAACTACAGAAGTATTAAAAGCAAGTTGATTAATAAAATAGGAAATTTGTTATTGTTAAACAGAGATCTCAAATTCTATGGAACCTAAAATAATGTAAAAGGAAAAAGAAGGGTTCTGAGAAGAACTTGGGTGCAAGCTCCACAACCAGTCCCACAACACCCAGAGAAAGCTCCACTCCCAGGCACACTGACACACACAGGATCAGAGGTGAGGAGTAACCAACATCTGTCTCAATACCAGGAGTAACTGGGGCCAGCAGGACCAGGTACACAGGAACTCTTCCAGCCCAGTAGCTTGGGTTCCTTCTGGTCTCTCTGGGCTGGTGGTCTGAGCAGACCTTGGGCACAAGCTCCACAGCCAGTCCCATAATACACAGAGGAAGTCCCACTCCCAGGTGCCCTAACAAGCCCAGGACCACAGGATCCCAGAATCATAGGATCCCAGAGACAGCTTGACTCTGAGGAATTCTAACACAACCAGAATCACAGGAAGGACAGGATTCAGTCAGATTTAACAAGGGCAGGTAGCACTAGAGATAACCAGATGGCGGGGGGCAAGCATAAGAAAATAAACAACACAAACAAAGGTCATTTGGCATCATCAGAACCCAATTCTCCCACCATAGCAAGTCCTGGACACACCATTACACCGAAAAAGCAAGATTCAGATATAAAATCACTTCTCATGGTGATGATACAGGACTTCAAGAAAGACATAAACAGCACCCTCAAAGAAATACAGGAGAACACAGGTAAACAGCTAGAAGTCCTTCAAGAGGAAACACAAAAACCCTTAAAGAACTATAGGAAAACACAAACAAACAGGTGAAGGAAATGAACAAAACCATCCAGAATCTAAAAATGGAACTAGAAACAATAAAGAAATCAGAAAGAGAGACAACCCTGGCGATACAAAACCTAGAAAAGAAATCAGGAGTCATAGATGCAAACATCACCAACAGAATACAACAGATAGAAGAGAGAATCTCAGAGGCAGAAGACACCATAGAAAACATTGACACAACAGTCCAAGAAAATGCAAAAAGCAAAAGGCTCCTAAGCCAAAACATCCAGGAAATCCAGAAAGCAATGAGAAGACCAAACCTAAGGATAATAGGTATAGAAGAGAGTGAAGACTCCCAATGTAATGGGCCAGTAAATATCTTCAACAAAATTACAGAAGATAACTTCCCTAACCTAAAGAAAAAGATGCCCATGAACATAAAGAAGCCTACAGAACTCTAAATAGACTGGACCAGAATAGAAAATTCTCCTGCCACATAATAGTCAAAACACCAAATGCACTAAACAAAGAAAGAATTTTAAAAGCAGTAAGGGAAAAAGGCAAGTAACATATAAAGGCAGGCCTATCAGAATTACGGCAGACTTCTCACCCGAGACTGTGAAAGCTAGAAGATCCTGGGCAGATGTCATACAGACCCTACAAGAACACAAATGCCAGCCCAGACTACTATACTCAGCAAAACTCTCAATAACCATAGAGGGAGAAAACAAGATATTCCATGACAAAACCAAATTTACACAATATCTTTCCACAAATCCAGCCCTATAAAGGATAATAGATGGAAAACATCAACATAAGGAGTAAAACCATCCTAGAAGAAGCAAGTAAGCAATCTTTCAACAAATCCACACAAACCTAATTCCACCTCTTACAACAAAAACAACAGGAAGTGACAATTACTTTTTCTTAATATCTTAGTATGAAAATTAATATTACCAACACATCCTAATCAATTGATATCCAATAATATGAGGAATTAGAAATTTGTTGATTATCATCCAATGGTCTCTCTAATTTGGTAATTGGAGAAATAGGTCCAGTATTGTACAATCCATATACACTTTCAGCTTGTTTGTTTGTCACAGTGTCTGGTTATATACAACATAAGGGTCTTGAAATCTTGCTTCTCCTATCTCAGCCTCTCTATTAGTAGTATTGTTTATTTCATGTTTTTACACTATACTAAGGTTTTCAGAACAGCTAATATATTTCAAAAGTATTTATATACCCAAAAGAAACGTAGACAATTAACCAGGGAGGTTGCTTGTAAGAGAACAACAAAGATTGAGACTGAATGCCTTGCTTGACGTTTGTAACTCTTTTATCAAGTTTGAAGAAGAGGACTTTATAAGTTACTCTTTCTCTGAAATGAATGCTTTTCCAAATTATCACAGTTAATGAACCAAATTCTTACCCTCACCTAATGTCTGTGCCACCCTCCAAGCAGAACCATTTGGTTCATTGAAACAGTTGGTGAATGACTTTATAGATAGACCATCTTAATACATACACCATTTCTTAAATGAATGTAACCTGTTCTCTGTGGCTGAGAATAAAGTCACTCACTCAAGTCAAGTAGCTTTGACCATAGCAGGAAGTCTGTATCTAAAAATCGTGCCTACAATTCATTCCTTGGCACAGTAGAACTATCAACTCTCAGCTTAGCTATAATGGAGGTTAAATCCTTTGGTGATGTGAGGGTCATTGAAGTAGTCTTATTACAATGAAACCCAATGTCTAAAAATTGTTCTTATTTTGGGCTTGTACTACAGTAAGAGCCAAGATTTTAAACTCTACTAAATACAAAACAAACAAACAAAAAGACTTTATATATTTATGTTTATTTAAGAAAATACTAGTAGTGATGTATTATTTTGAAATATACAGTTAATGTTTGAAGTTATTTAAAATGTATATTGAGAAAAATGTATTTTCAGTATTGCTGTAGATGAGCATCTACCTAAGACTGCTAAATTGATTGCTGTTTTATATCAAACAACTTTTATAGTAATAAAAAAAAGGAAAAAGAAGTAAAGGGGGAAGGGATACGGTGGTTGTCTAGGAGATTGCTGATCTTGTTCCATGAAAAAGTAGGTTCTTCTTCCTGCCAGTGAAGGAATGGGTGTGCATCCCAGGGAAGACAGAAGACAAAGTCACAGAGAAAACAAAGCAACATCTTTATTTTTAGGAGCTTTTTATCAGGATTGAGGGATTTAAGCTGGATTTTGCTAAGCAGTCTCTAGATTGGGTACTTTATCAGGTCCCTAGGTCCTTCCCTCTCCTATTTTGGTTATGTCTTCTCAAAAAATAAACTGTCATCTGAGGGAAACCATGACACTTTCCATGGCAACCTATATCCTTCTAATTCTTTCTCAACCTGTGATTCATACTTAATGGAAAGAAGCAATTTTCATCATGTCTAGTTTGCTATGATTAGCAGCATTCTTTTTCTTTTACAAATGCAACAAGCAGATTGATGTTACTTAAGATGTTATAGGTTCAATGACATCAAAGAAACCTTGTAGTTAACCTTTCCTGATGTTCTTGCAATAGCTTAGTGTCTGAAGGTCAGGGAAAAGGCTCATATAGTGAAGTCTAAGAAATCAATGAGCTAATCGTAGTTGAGATGAACAAAAAAAAAATCAAGCTGCAGAAAAATATGTTTGGAGATGAGGATCAGATTTCCAACTAAATTCACAACACATGCTTAGCTTCCATTTCACAAACTTTAGGAACAGAGCTAAACAGAATTCTCAACTGAGGAAACTCAAATGGCCGAGAAGCACCTAAAGAAATGTTCGGCATCCTTAGTCAAACATTCAGTACTCTTTATTCAAACTGAAATATAGTGTTACCCAAAACTCAGATTATTTTTTACCCATTCATCATACAGTAGTTCAAATATAGCTATCAGAGTATTTTTCTAACTAAATCACTTCATAGCTACCTCTAATTTATGTATCTCTAATTTATAGGTTTTCCTCTAACCAACGAATATACCTACTTCTTATTTTGAATCCTAGTTGTAAAACCACTGATCCCGTAGTGAATGATATGGCTCCATGTACTCCTTCCTCTATGTGGTCATGAATAACTTGAACTCCAACATTTCTAAGCCGAGTGATGTAAATGAGACCATCATCTCTCAATAGGTCATGTTCACAAGTGACAATGTATGTTAATGGCAAATTCTGTAACTGGGAGTCATTGACTAGCAAAGGAAACAGTCTGCTGTCCACAAGTGCTGGATAGGAAGCATTCAATTTTCCAAGAACTGGTGCAGTGTAAACATGGTTCTTTTTATACTTCTCAGGAAGAAAGTCACTCCAGTTAACAAACTTGAACAGGTGCCTTGATTCTTCGGGCATGTGCTCATTTCTAAGTGAGGCCTGGATCAGTGATGAGTCGTTAGCCACATATAGCGACAGCAACTTGAGCATCACCTCCCTGATCAGGATTGGACCATGTGCATACTCTCGGTGAGATGGCAGAAAGGTGTCAATCATCTGTAGGCCAGGGTATATCAAGGCTTGTGCCTTAATTCTATTTCTGAATTCTGGATCATTCCGTAGCTAGAGATATAATGAATACTAATGTGTCAGTAGCTTTCAAACAAGAGGATTGACGGCTTTACTTTAATAGTTCAAGGTAAAATTAATTTATCAATCTGAAACATTATCAGTGATTTTTATCTTAAAATTTACATATTAATTTAGATATGAGAGTATGTCTTCTAATTTCATCTGTTTAGGAACAATGCACATTCTGTTTCTTACACATTTGTTCACATATAACAAGCAAATAGGAATATGGTCAGGATGATCAGAAGCATCCTAGTAAAGATGACAAAATAACTATAATGTATTTGTGGCTTGTTATTTTAAGGCACTTAGCTTTTGTTGTAGGTTTGCTGTGAATCTCAGGCTGTTCTAGAACATAGTGTCCTACTGCCTCAGTCCTTCCAATTGCTATAATAATAATTATATGTTACTGTGTCTAGTTTCCCTAGAAGAATATTTGACCTGAGCAATATAATGAGAAAAATCTACAAATATAATGAAATACAATTGCTAATACTTACATATAAAGTAAAGTCTAATGGGACATGGCATGCTAAAGAAAACACTTAACATTTATCTAAGTAGTGTGGTGTGATAACAGTGATAGATGAGACAGAGAATAATTTATGAAAGTCAGAAGATCAGAAAAGGATGTAGAATGTTGCATGTGAAGCCTCTGTTTCTAATCAGAAATAAGAGGGGTCTTGAGTCTGCAGCTACATTCTTTTCTTATTGTACACAGTGAACCTAGACTTTACCTGTGAGCATGAGAACCTCAAGAGCACCAGCTTCTACAGCACTTCTGCATCAGTGACCATATCTGCTGCCATTCTTTGGGTCACAGGGTCTAACTTGCCCAAAGCATCTGACCCTTAAAGCACAGGAAGAAGTGGTGGCCACATCTCTGCTTCTCACAATCTTTTCACATATGATCGCCTCTTGTGATGCCAACCTGAACTTTGTGGGAAGGGCATCACCCTTACAACAGAATCAGAAGATGGCTTTACACTTGCACAGTGCTCCCACTGCTACAGCCATAAGCAATTTCCACTGCCATGCCTTTCCTGACTATGCATGCACTGAATGATTGGAACTAGGAACTGTTAAAATCTCCTCTTCCCTTTAATTGCTTCTTGTCAGACATTTAGTCTCACAGGAAAAAAGTAACTACTGTACTGATCAATGATAGTGATACAAAAATGTTGATAATTTTTATATTTATCTATAGAAACTCAGTAAATCATGAATGCAAAATCCATTATTGTAATAAACAGAGTGGTTCATAAATAATGTTGCATTTTTTCCCTAACATTGGCAGGGTGAGCTAGAGTCATTACAGTTTCCTAATACCTGGTTCTTGAGTTGTTGGAGCAGGAGGAACATAAGTTCAAGGCTAGCACAAACTACAGAGCAATTCAGGGAATCTTATCAAAATCCCATTTTGAAACAGTTTAAGTTTAAAAGTGAAGTTTGCATAGTCCTGTGGTAGCATATATGCCTGGCAAATATACTTCCCTGGGTTCAATGCCCAGAATCTTCCCCCAACCTCTAAAAATGTAGGATTTTAAAAGCCTTTCCTAGCATTAGAAAATAAAACCACATCTAAAGTAATATTATGCAAAATGGATAATTGCTCTTGTGTAATTTAAATTTCACATATAACAGTATAAAAGTAATGGAAACACACCTAAAACACAGCTTCTTTTGCATTAGGATTAAAGTGTACATATATAATACATAGAACAACGTACCAGTTGAGTCACTGTTGCTGCCAAGGTACCCCCAGAACTGTCTCCCATAATGCAGATGCGTGTGGGATCCACTCTGTATTTGGCAAGAACTTTATCCTGGAGAAAGAACTTGGTCACAGAAACACAATCATCGAGGGCAGCTGGGAATGGATACTTAGGAGCAAGTCTGTAGCTTTAGAGGTAAATCAAACAAAACAACAAAACCTTTGTTAAAGTTATGCAAGGAAATATCTCACTTTCACTATCAAATACACTGATATGTTGGGCCTACTTTGAATCCTAAATCTTACCAATTAACTAGTGCTCACTGGCAATGTCTGTCTTAAAGTGAGGAGTAGATTGTGGTTAAGTGTTTCAGATATTGGTTGTAGGGAAATGAGTGAGACAGAATGTGTGTTCATCCTGTGATGTCATCATGTGTCAGTGGCCCTCAGTGAGCACAATTCACAATCATTGATGGAAACTTTGAATGCAGAACATATGAGAGTAAATTATTGACAGATAGCTTTAATTATAAATGTATTATGTACATACTCAACAAAAATGTAGAATTTTATACCTTAAATTGAAGATCAGAATTTGAATCAACAGAGTCACTATGAAATATGCATATTTTAAGTATATAAAGATATTACTCAAATTTTTGAATTTTTTCATTAGACTAAGTACTACATCTTTTCAGTCTTTGTTGTGTGTGTTCTGTCTTTGGAGTACACTTTAATGGAGTTCACATTTTTATATTTATCATCTGAATATCTGCTAGAATTAATATAACATGCTTATATTAAACAGTGTCCCATATATGATCCTTGTAGATGTTAATATTTTACTGCTTTAAATATTTGAAAACTAGCAAAATGACTTAAAATATTAATATTCTTCAAGGTAAAAAATAGCAAGTACCTTAAATCATGTAGAAATCTTAAACAGTGTACAGTATATCATACCATTAAAAAAGTTTATTTAAGATGATGTGTTAAATTTAGCTAAAATTACTGTATGAAAGGCACATCGTCCTTCCTGTTATAATATTTCTTAAAACCTAAGTTTTTTCTGGTTCCATTAACAAGTAATTATGAGCAGGACAGAACTGAAATCTCTCATGGGTTTTACTGGCCCCTAATATACTCTCAACTATGAAATTCCTTGCAGTGATTTCATCTGAGGTCTGTAAGTCTGTAAAGTCTATTTCTACACCATGCAGTGTGGAACTGTCAAAATGTATAGCAAAGTCTTCATCCTCTGATGACAGTTTCAGGAGTACAGAGGAAACAGTTGTTCATAAAGTAAAAAAAGAACTTATTTTGTATGCTAGTGGAAATGTTTGTAAAAGTTATGAGATAAGATTGTTTTGATAATGTCTTAAAATATTCAAAAATTTCCTAACATTTTCATCTAAAAACACTGGAGCCAAGGACAACAGTAAGTAACCTTACATTGTTTATAGCCAGGATAAACCTGCAGATAAAGTTAGCTACTTATGAAACCTGGAATTCATACTTCTAGAGATGTCATAGTTTGATAATAAAGATGTTATCTACAATGGCAAAAATCACAGCAGATACTAATGCCTTTGAGGAGATACTGATATAAAAATTCCAGGAAAAATTCCATAACAAAACCCCACAGGATATGGCTATTTGATAGCTAGGTGACAAGCTTTAAAAAAGTCAAGCTTATGTTGTAAGGGCCCAGGATGTGATAAAAGTATTATTTTTCTCTTACTTGATTCCTAAAACAACAGCACCAAGCTTGTTCGACGTGAGCCTGTTCATGTTGTCATAAGCTTTTATTTCTGAAATGAATGAAATAAATATAAATTGGTGCACTGTAAATAGAAAAACAATGGAAACCCATAAAATATCTATGAATGTGATAGAAATGTGGATTGTGGTTGATTGATGGAACACTGCAATCCCCACTTTTGTTGTTATGTAGAGAAATACTGTTAGAATTTAAGGAATAAAAAGTACATTGTCTGTAACCCATTACCACCATATTCCATAAAACCCTTGCTAGAAGAAATATGGAACTAAGCTAAAAATTCACATTGTAGCTAGTGTTATAATTTTCACAAAGGAAAATATTTACTATAGTTATTTTTTTAAAGAATTTTTCAATGAAGGGACATCAGCTTACTTAAAGCAAGATGCACATTTACTGTAATTAAAAGAAGTGAATTTTTTCTTTGCCAAAGGCTTACATTTTTACATAAGGTCATGCATATTTAATAAACTTAGAAGTAAACTTCATATTAATTTTCCATATAGAAAAGTAATTTAATTTTCATAAAATCAAGTAATAGTATGGTCTTACATTTGTAGTTCCTTTAAAAAGGTAACGGTGGATGAAAGAAAATTATGATCAACTTAAAAGAATTAGAAAGGCCAGCAAAGGAAATGCTTCACAAGTAATAATGTCAATGTTTAGATAGCAAAATATATTGATTCACCTAAAATGTATAAATTGCCATTTATCATGTTAGACATAAAAACCTAATAACCACGAGGAAACAAATTAGAGGAAAATTAAAATATTTTAGTGAAAAAATAATGGTTATGAGAATTTTCAAAGTTCAGAGAAATATATGTAACCAAGTATAGTTGAAATATAAACTTAGGGTAGAGGCAGAAATTGGACAAAATTATAAAATTATGAATGAAAGATCTATACTTCAATGTTCAACCAAAGGTTTATCACTAGGTGGTCAATATATCTCAAATGTTTATCAATAATTCATGTAGCTATATTTTCAAGTCATGGAATGTGAGAAAGAAGGTGCCAGAAATGTAGTAATGGTAATGAGCTATTTGAATTAAGGAATAAAGATCAGGATGCAATCTAAATGTTAAGCTACCAATTGTGGACAGGAACAAGAAGATGCTCAGAATTCTGTGCCCAGACCATTCTCTCTGTCTTGGTCTCTGTCTCTGCCTCTCTGCCTCTCCCTCCTCTCTCTCTCTCTCTCTCTCTCTCTCTCTCTCTCTCTCTCTCTCTCTCTCTCTCTCTCTTTCCTCTCTCTCTCTCTGTGTGTGTGTGTGTGTGTCTGTGTGTGTGTTGTAGCAACTACACTCACCTCCAGACAGAGGTTTAAGCCAGGAACTGATTACCCAATTTTATTTCACTTTTATCATTTTAATATCAAGTTATGCTTTGATTTCTAAGCCTCAAATGCTATTGTTATAATACTGTATACTACTTGAACACATGTGGACTGCAGTATAACAATTATATTTCAGACCCAACAACTGAAGCATCTGGTTCATGTTAGTGTTTCATACAATTTGTGTGATTAGGTTATTTTAGTCTGAATTCCAAGTTTATCATGTACACTTCCAGGTCTAGGCTATCCATATGTTTATATAAAAGTAACATTTTCCTAATGAAACAATCTTATTTCTAGAAGATTATTTTAATTACCAAACTATAAATTGAAGAAATATGAGTGAGCCATGACTCATGCTTTCCAATGTATCTCTGCTAAGAAGTACATATTATCCAAGTCAACATTATGTTGACAAAACTCTGTCAATACACAGCACTTATTTGAATATAAATATATGAACAACATGCACATCAGAAATACACTTACTGCAACTTCCGAAGAGAAACATACCACCATGAATGTAAATCACAGCTGGTCTCTTTCTTTCAGGCTTCCTCTTTGGCACGTACAGACGAACAGGGATGTTACTGAAGTATGTGTCAATCACTGTAACGTTTTCATCTGAAACTGCTTGTGTAATGTAAAATACTGATGAAGTTGAAAATAATTTTTCATATTTCATGAGACCTATGTTTTCAAATAATGTGGCCTATAAAAGCAGTAAGGAAAAAAAGGTCAAGTAACATATAAAGGCAGGCCTATCAGAATTACATCAGACTTCTCACCAGAGACTAT
>NW_022196898.1:9990643-10023816 GCF_008632895.1 Mastomys coucha
ATTCATTCCTTGGCGCAGCAGAACTGTCAACTCTTAGCTTAGCTACTATGGAGGTAAAATCCTTTGGTTATGTGATATTCATTGAAGTACAGCCTTATTACAATGAACTCCAATATCTAAAAATTGTTCTTATTTTGGGCTTGTACCACAGTATGAGCCAAGATTTTAAGCTCTACTAAAAACAAAACAAAACAAACAAACAAATAAACAAAAGACTTTATTTATGTTCATTTAAAAAATACTAGTAGTGATGTATTATTTTAAAATATATAGTCAATATGTTTTCAATTATTAAAAATTTATATTGAGAAAACCATGTATTTTCATTAGATAATGAAAATGTGATATTTTATACATATAACACTATTCAAATATAAAGTTGAAATCATGAAATTTGCAGGTAAATTGATGGAGCTTGAAAAAAAAATCATCCTGAGTGAGGTAATCCAAATAGTGTAGGTATTCTTTTATGTGTGGATTTTAGCTTTTAAGCTTTTAATAGGCATACAAAACCTATATAGCCATAGAGATTAGGCATAGAGTAAGGGACTATGGAAAAGTAGTGGGAATCTCAAGGGAGAGGAAATAGATTACACTGTTATGGAGCAAAAGTGAGGAGACTGGAATAAGATATGTGACATGTCTAGATGGGAAAGCTGGCAGCCCTTCTCCAGTGCATCAGATAGCAATTTTTCATCTCCCATACTTTTGCATGACTCTGTCATTCATTGTTTTCTTCTATCTTCTGTCTAAACTTCCTACCACCTTTGTATCAGTAAGACTTCCAGACAAAAGCCTATTTTAGTTAATGGTAGCCTGGTGTATTCTATGTGTTCAAATTATATCACTGCCATTTAAAAAAAGATATGAGTTTCAGCCAGCAACTTAGGACTCAAGAAGATAATAATAGCAGCAGACGTCAAGAAGTGGCTTTTGATCACGATGGGTCTTGGGGACATGTCAGTGAACTTTCAGATTTAAAATAAAACTGTTCTGCTCATGAGAACACAGTGCAGCTTTCTAGAAGATTTTGCAGATCAAATATCACAACAGAGTATGATATCAGCCAACTATCGTCCACAAATAAATGTAGCAAAGTGATTTGAGGAAACAAAATGCCACTATCTCTTCTGCATGTTGTTAATACATATTTCATCTAATTGTAAATATATTAGTTGTACTAACTTATAATGATATCATCATCATAAGAAAAACTGTTCACATAGTTAATATTGACAAATGTACTCAAGTCAAAATTAATTTGGAAGCCTCAGGAAAGCAATACAAAGAATGTACAAAGCTTCTGAGAAGAGAAATCTTGAGAAGTAATTTAAAAAACAAAATTACTGGAACCACAAATAATTAAATACATCAAAAATTGAAACTTAATTAACATAAACCAGTGAGTTTTCAAAGACTGTATTAGCTTATTGCATTGCTGAAAATATCAAATACATCCAATCTTCTTAATTCCCAATATTTAGACATACTAGTTTTTATTCTGATATTAATATATGGCAACTACATTTAGTATTATAACAAACACTGTATGTCCCCCTGCTTATAGAAAATCATTTAAGAATGTTAGCGATTTTTTTAAAAACCAGGATTATCTGGTTTACATATCACAAAGAAAGTCAGTGATGGTGTCACATGCTTTTGAACCCAAAACTCGGGAGACAGAACTCTGAGTTGAAGGCCAGCCTAGTCTATAGATTAAGTTTCAGGATAGACAGGTCTACCCAGAGAAAGCCTAGCTTGAAAAACAAAAACCAAAACAAGGAAACAAAGACCCCTCCCACAAAAAAACAACAGTCAAAATGAAACAAAAACAAAAAAAACCACAACAAAACCCCCAACCATCCACTGCCATCACCACCAACAACAAAAAACAAAAACAAAACACATAACAAAAAAAATGATCAACCAACCAACGAGACAAAGAAAAAGTAAAGCCTGAAATCACATTCAAACACTTTGAATTTAAAAAAGTTTCAAATATAACATGGTACTCCAATTCCCCATTTAAAATATATTACCATATATGAAACCACTTTTACTGTTGCATCCAAATATCTCACTTTCCAGGGCTCTTCAATATTCTCTGGAATGGGTGAATAAAGAAAATAAGCAAATAAAATACAAGAGAATCCAAAGCACAGACTCTTGTAGCCCATGATGAATCTACTGCGAGCTGTGTGCTGTGATAGTGAACGGCATCCCATATATGGAACAGTAAGACAAAGGTAGGTAACCTGTGTGAGGTACAATGACGGCATTAGCAATAGTGACGTCACATTGAGTTCTAAGATAAACCACTGTTGAAACTGGTTATGTAACTGCAACGCTTTGTGGAACAGAATTTACTGTAAAATGTCTGATAATGTGTGCAGCAGTGGCAAAGCCTTATGAGAGCAGTGAGTTCCTGTTTCACTACAGAACACCAGAAGAGCAGAAGCATTAAGGAACCTAATTAGAGCACATGAAAAAGACCAAGAAATCCCTTTGTTCTATTGCCATTTGCAAAGAGCAGTGTCAACAGTATAAAAGCAACATAAAATGTTAGGAAACATTTGGTCATCCTTAAGGCTAACACCCACAGCACAGGTTGTTTAGAAAATTTCAATGACATGAAATTGCTATTCCTTTCCAACTTACAAACCAATTCTTCTGATACTTAGATTTGTAAGTAGCTCACTACATATTAAACATAAAGCTTGTAGATTCATATAGTTACTTGTACAATCATGGAAAAATTGCACTTTGATTAAACAGATACTTTTACATCCTATTAGTCCATATATTCATATGTTGAATAAGACTTGGCATCATCTGTTTTGTGAAAGGCCTCCTCTCTCTTAAACATAGTCTGCCAGCTCTTCTACAGCCTACCTCAGGTGCAGGCTCTCCCACCTTCCTCATTAACCTATTGGGGCAGAAGCCTTTCCTGGCATTCTTGCTCCTCTCATGTTGTAATCTTAATGCATCCCTGCTTGGCGTCCATCATCAGGGCCAAAAGTCATTCTCCAGTTTGGGAAACTAAAAGGGTATGAATCATAGATGGAAGAGGTTAGGGAGACTGCAAACAAATTGAAAGGAACAATCCCGCATGTGCATCCTGGAAGCATCAACCCACTATTTTTTATTTTGCATATTCTTCCTATACTCTCTCCTCTGAGGTGCATAGAACTCACATGGAATTCAATCGACCTTATCCTCCCTCCCAGCCAGCCAGGTTAGCTCTGTTTACCCTCAAATTTTCAAAGACAGAATTTATAGACAGTAAGAAAGAAAACATTAAAAAGCATTAATTAACTGTCTGGTTTTTGACATCACACTTTATTTTCTAATAGGTTTTAGTAAAAACAAAAAAACATGAAGGCACGAGGACATGCTAATAACACTTGTCTCAACAGAATCAGAGAAAACTATAAATGTCAAAGGCAGCAAAGCCTGAGAGATGTTTTTGTGCATTGATCACATGTGTGTCCAGTTGACTCTTATGAGCACAAGAGAAAACTGGTTGGGGGATGGGGGTTGCTATGTTGGAAGAGATTGAGCTTGAGTTGGTGCAAACTGAGAGAAGACACAAAACCACACTGCAGTATCTCAGTGAATTGCAAGCAGTATAAACACAGAGGAATCCCCAACAAACTCACAACTGCTGATAAAACAAAGTGAAAAACCTCATAGTAAATAGAATTCTCTGGTGACCCTCAAGGTTCCCAGTCACTGGGAGATAATTTTTAATCTGGCATAGTCAAACAATAAACTTAGTTCTCTGAGAAGAAATTTTGTAGATGAAATAAAATTTTCCAACAAGGAGCCTTCTGACCAGGTGACAAGATTAGATAGCCTGACCAAACATGTGGTCCCTTAAAGCAAGGATTTACATTTTCTATACAAAAGGCAAGCCTGAGAGGGGAAAAATGGAGACCACATGAGAGTCTCTCAATTGCCTCGAAGTAAAAGAGGTCACATGGCAACATTTAAAAAAGAGATTTGTTACCAAATAACTGAAACAAAAAGAAAAGCCTAAGAACATATTTAAGCCAGGTACTGTGGGGCAAAGCTGAATTCCCAGCAAGAGGGAGTTCATTTGGAAGAAGAATTCAAAGTGAATCTTGGCAGCATAGCATGCTCCAGGTCAATTTTACTATGAGGCAATACCTTTCCTCAAAATATAAAAGAGACAGGCAGGGAGGAAGAGATACAGAGAAATGGGGGGGAGAAGGATCAGGAGGGAAAGAGGGAAGAATGGGAGAAGAAGGAGAGAAAAAGAGAAGGGGGAGGGGAAGACAAAGAAGTAGACAAAGTAGGAGGGGAGAAGGAAAAGAAAAGGGAGAGGGGGATGAGAGAAGGGGGAGGGAGAGAGGAGGGAGTGGGATAGGGAGTAATAGGGGTACCAGTATGGGGAGAGGAAGGGGGAGGGAGAAAGGATGAATGAGGGGGAAGAGGAGAGGAAGGGGGAGAGGGAGACAGAGGGGGGGGGTGAAGAAGGAGAGATAGCATGATTCCTTAGTTCTACAGCCATAGAAGAATACAGAGGTTCAGTATATAATATTCAAAGATCTGTACCTTGTAGCCTACTTTTGCTAGCTGGTTTTTAGTTCCCACCAGTCCCTGGCTTCACACACAACAGGCAAACCTAGAATGATGTTTTTGGGGATTGAGCATCTAAGCCAAAGCTGTAGGCATCTGATTTTTCAGTGGGGGTTGTGAGAGGGTATCCCAATTGCTGATATAAATCTTAATCACTGGGAGGAATTTTAATGCTGTTTCCTTGGCCAGCCATTTGATAAAAAAATTCAAAGTGGGCATTAGGCTATCAGAAGGCAGACTGTCTTACAAGAACTAAGAAAAATGAGGTAGGGTGGGGTCAGATCTTCCACCTCTATCACTGGCATATGGTGCTTCTTCTAATGCGTATTTCTAGGATGATCATCTGAATTAAGGACGATGAGGTCACATGGATTATTTTCATGACTTCTAGTCTGATACATTGAGTATTTTGATCCACACATCTGTTTTTACGTCTGCATCACGCTTATTTCATTCCTATGGCTTGACACTAAGAAATCTAGTATGAAGATTCGTGGGGATTTGTCAAGCAGTATTCTTTCCCCTAGAACTCTGTTGCTGTGCAGGATCTTTTATGATTCCTAATGCATTTACGATTGTTTTGGAATGACACTGCAGTTTCCCTCCTTCACCTCTCTCTGCTCCTCCAGTTGCCACTCCCTGCCTCTCCTCCACCCCCAACTCCTATCACCTCTTCCCTTTCTCTTCTTAAGGAAGAGATAGTTTTAATGAATTTCAACCAGCCATGGCATATCAAGTTGCAGTAAGAGTAGGCATCCCTCTTCTACTAAGGGCAGACAAGGCAACAGAGTCAGAGACGTTCCTCTTCCGACTATTAGGAGTCCCAGGTAGAGATCAAGCTATGCAACAAGAACGTATGTGCAGAGGAGCTGGGTCAGGCCCATGCAGACTCCTTGGTTGGCACTTCAGTTTCTGTAAGCACCTATGGACCCGAGTTAATTGATTCTGGGGTTTTCCTGTGTTGTCCTTAACCCTTTTGGCTTCTGTAATCCTTCCTCCTCCTTTTTTGTGGGATTTCCCAAGCTCTGCCTTATATTTTTCTGTGGGTCTCTGAATGCCTTTCCATTAGTTGCTGGGTGAGCCTCTCTGATGACATTGGACTAGATGTCAATCTATGATTATAGCAGAATATCTCTAGGAGCCATTTCATTGACTTTTTTTTTTATTTGCTACTTATGTTTGGCTCTGTAGTTGGCCACTGGGTTATCCACCCTCTGGGCAGTGTCAGCAGTGAGCTCACTCTCATGACATGTGTCTCACGATGGACAAGTCATTGGTTGGTCGTGTGCACCATTTCTAAGTAAACTTTATTTCATTACACATCTTGCTGGCAGGACAAATTTTAGGTTGAAGGTTTTGTGGCTGAGTTGGTGTCCCAATCTATCCATTGGAAGTATTGCTTGGTTCAAACCTTCTGATACCTGATCCCTCCTGTTCCAATCCCCCACCCCATCTCCTTCCAGTCCCCTCTCCCTATCCACCCTTGATGAATATATTCTGTTTCCCCTTCTCAGTGAGATTCAACTCTTCCTGCTTGAGCCTGCCTTGTTAGCTTTTTGGGTGTGTGGATTGTAGCATGGTTACCCTTTATTTTATGGCTAATATCCACTTATAAGTGAGTACATATCATGTTTGTCTTACTGTTAGCCTGTGTCTTTTTACTGGGGAATTGAGCTCGTTATTGCTGAGAAATATTAATTACTAATAATTGTCAATTCCTGTTATTTTGATGATTCTTGTGGTAGTGTGTGTGTTTCTTCCCCCCCCCCGCCCCGTCTATGTGTGTGTGTGTGTGTGTGTAATTATTTATTTCTTGTGTTTTCTTGGACAGAGTTAGGTTTCTTGCATTGAAGTTTCCTTCTAATAGGAAGGAAACTCCTCTATCTCTTCCTTAAGAGAAAGGGAAGAGGTGATAGGAGTTGGGGGTGGAGGAGAGGCAGGGAGTGGCAACTGGAGGAGCAGAGAGAGGTGAAGGAGGGAAACTGCAGTGTCATTCCAAAACAATCGTAAATGCATTAGGAATCATAAAAGATCCTTCCTCTATAGGGCTGGATTTGTGGATAAATATTGTTTAAATTAGATTTTATCATGAAATATATTGTTTTCTCCATCTGTGCTGATTGAAAGTTTTGCTGGGTATAGTAGTCTGGGGTTTTTCATCTGGGGTTTCTTAGAGCCTGCAAGACATCTATCCAGACCCTTCTTGCCTTTAGAGTCTCTGTTGAAAAGGCAGGTGTAATTCTAGTAGGTCTGCCTTTTTATGTTACTTGGCCTTTTTGTTGCAGCTTTTAATATTCTTTCTTTTTTCTATATATTTATTGTTTTGGTTATTATGTGATAGTGTGCGGGAGGGTTTTCTTTTATGTTTCAATCTATTTGGTGTTCTGTAATCTTGTGCCTTTAGAATCATGTCCTTCTTTAGGTTAGGTAAATTTTTTTTCTATGATTTTGTGGAAAATATATTCTGGGCCTGGTCCAGGAGTCTTTTTCTTCTATTCCTGTCATTTTTAGGTTTGATCTTTTTAGAGTGTCCCAGATTTTCTTGATGTTTTGTGACAGGAACTTTTTACATTTAGCATTTTCTTTGACCAATGAATGAATCCCTAAGATTCTTCCACCTTTTGTATTATGTTGGTGATGCTTTCATCTGTAGTTACTGTTTGCTTACTTAGATTTTCTGCATCTAGAATTTTCTTAGTTTCTTTTTCTTTATTGCATCAATTTTAATTTTCATGTCTTGAAATTTTCCTTCTCCTGTCTTTTTTTCCCCTTTTGTCTTTCTTTATGGGCTTTATTGACTTCCTCAACTTTCTGTTTGTCTTTTCTTCTATATTTTTAAGGGATACTTTTCATTTCTTCTTTAAAGACCTCCATCATCTTCATAACATGGTTTTAAGATTGTTTCCTTGTGTTTCATCTGCACTGCAATGTCCAGGTCTTGCTGTGGCTCTGGTAATGCCATGTTGTCCAGGCTGTTGGTGACTGTGTTCTCACACTGGCATTTAGCTATATGAGGCTAGAATGAGTCTAGGCCTAGGTGCTGATCTCTGAGTTTGTCTTTGTTGGATGGGTGTTTGTGGCACTAAAGGTGGGAGCCTGCTGATGAGGCCAATGGTTCTCTCTCTCCCTGGTGTTGACCTGTGGCTGCACAGTGTGCTAGTTAAAAAGGGAGGCAATGTTTAGATCATTGATCTGATCTTGATTTAACTTTGGTACCTGATATCTGTCTAGAAAATTGTCCATTTCATGCAAGTTTTCCAGTTGTGTTGAGTAGGATCTCATGGGTTTTTGGATTTCCTCAGTATCTGTTATTATGTCTCCCTTTTCATTTCTGATCTTTTTAATTAGGATAATGTCTCTGTGCCCTCTAGTTAGTCTGGCTAAGGGTTTATCTATTTTGTTGATTTTCTCAAAGAACCAGATTCTGGTTTGGTTGATTCTTTGTATAGTTCTTTTTGTTTCTATTTGGTTGATTTCAGCCCTGAGCTTGATTATTTCCTGCCTTCGACTAGGGTCCCCAGTGGAAGAGCGAGAGAAGGACCCATGGAGCTGAAGAACTTGCAGCACCTTAGGACAAACAACAATATGAACTACCTAGTACTCTCAGAGCTCGCAGGGACTAAACCACCAACCAAAGAGTACACATGGTGGGACTAATGGCTCCAGCACCATATGTATAGCATAGGATGGCCAAGTCTGTCATCAATGGGAGGAGAGGCCCTTGGCCCTGTGAAGGTTCTATGCCTCAATGTAGGGGAATGCCAGGGCCAGTAAACAGCAGAGGGTGTGGTGGTGAATAGGGAGAGGGGGGAGGGAATAGAGGTTTGTTTTTGTTTTTGGTTTTTATTTTATTTAATTTTGATTTTTGGAGGGGAACCTGGGAAAGGAGGTATTGTATGACATGTAAATAAAGAAAACATCTAATAAAAAAAGGAGGCAATGTAGGAAAGAGAAAATAGGCTGATCAAGTATAGAGAAGGAAAGGAGAGGAAGGAGAGAGAGAGAGAAAGGAGAGGAAGAAAGCAAGAGAACAAGAAGGCAAGAGAAGAGAATAAAGAACTGGGAAGAGAGGAGAGAGAGAGAGAGCAAGAGAGGGAGAGAAGAGAGGAGACAAAGAACAAGAGAGTGAGGAGGGGTCAAACTGTCCCTTATATTGTATGGGGTGTGGCATGTCTGGCTTGTAGTCAGATGACTGGGGGTAGGGTCCAGCTAGAATGCTGGGAGCTTGGAGCATTGTCTGTCTGATAGAGCACACATCTGCAGGGGCAGCTGTGAGGGGTTGTGACTGAAACAGGAACCAAAGACTCAGGAGTTACGGCCAAGCTCCTTCTGCCTCCTCCAAGCAGAAATTGCCTGCAGGAGTTCCAGGGCTCAAAGCCAAATACTCTACTGAGCCTAAGTTACCTGAGCAGATCATTGCCCAACACTGCTCCAGGTGGGTGTGTTTTGTTTGCTCCAGGGGGTCTGTAGGTGTTTTGTTCCCTGGCTTTGTTTTCTGTTTGGCCTTTTGGTGTTTTGTGACCTTAATTTCTGGTGACTTGCTTGACCTCTGAACCACTAGAGCATCTTTGACCAGGTTAGGGGCTGTTCTTCTGAGCAGTGTGGCCTACACCTGAGCAGTTGGAGACTGCTGGAATTGGGGACAGGAGCTGGCACATAGGACAGGGGCAGTAGGCCAGTTCAACAGGCAGTGGCTCACTCACCTGTCCTTCTGACTGGTTTTGCCTACCCCTGAACATCTGGAGTCTTCTGAAATTGGGGGTAGAGGCCCAGCCACGGTGCAGGCAATGTGGTAGGCATTGGTAGCCACAGTAGAGTGAGTCTTGGGGAACCACATCTAGGGAGTGGGGCACTTCTAATGTCAGGGGCTCACTCACCTACCCTTCTTAATGGTTTTGGTCTGCTACATGTTCTTCTTAATCTAGGCTTTCAATGTATGTTGTAAAGTTATTTGCTTGTGGTATTTATAATTTCATAAGGTATATACTTAAAGTTTTTTTAAAAATATATTTTCTTTAAATTTTATTTTATTCTAGAAAATGTATTTTCCTTCTGCTTTATTTTTTTTTAAGATTATAAATTAATTACAATATTTCTTCTCCCTCCAAATCTCCCCATACACCTCTCCTTATTATGCATTAATGCCATGGTCTCTTGATAGTCTGAATCTAAGAGTAAGTAGAGAATATTCTTGATCTCATTAGCACAGGAACAGACTCCCTAAAAAAGTACACCAAGAACAGCATTAAGAACAGCAATTAAAAATGGTACCTCATGAACCTGAAAAGCTTTCCTGTGATAAAATTCACCACAGGACTTTTATCACTTTTTTCCTGTGATAAAAAATGACAGGGTACCAGACTGAAAATATCCTCACCAATTACTCATTGTATGAGTGTTGGTATCCAAGATATAGAAAGAACTGAAAACTGGACACCAAGAAAACAAACAACCTAATTAAAAAAATGTATAGTAGAGGATGGTCAAGTCGGTCATCAGTGGGAGGAGAGGCTCTTGGCCCTATGAAGGTTCTATGCCCTAGTGTAGAGGAATGCCAAGGCCAGTAAGCAGGAGAGGGTGGGGTAGCGAGCAAGGGGAGGGGGAAGGGAACAGGGGTTTGTTCTTGTTGTTTTTTGTTTTGAAGGGGAAAGTGGGAAAGGAGATATCATATGACATGTAAATAAAGAAAATATCTAATAAAAAAGGACCTCCCCAAAAAGAAAGACATATGAAGAGAAGATAGCTTCATATTACCTTACGCTAAATACCCTGATATGCTACCACAAGCAGATAATTTGTGTCCTCCTACCAAAGACTTGACGAATAAAGAGGCATTACATAAAAAAAAAAAAAAATGAATACAGGATTTGGAGTTTGAGCTGCTGGTGTGGCAGTTTGCAAGAGTTTGGTTACAGTGTCAACTGAAAGCATCTGAACCAGAATGTTTGTTGGAAGGCAGCACAATGCGACATGTCTGGGACCACACTAAATCCATGCTGCAGAACCTGTCAGAGATGGCCTTGTCATGGACCCCAACAAGTCGGTTCTCTTCCATAAGAGGAAGGTAAAGGCCATGGAGGTAGACATGGAGGAGAGATCCGGGGATCTTGTATGAAAGCCCTTTGTGGTAAATGACCTGGAAGCAGAAGCCAGCCTCCCAGAGAAGCAAGGACCTCATTGACTATGTTCAGTACATGGTGGAGATCACGGGGAGGACTATAAGGCCATGGTCCGGGATGAGAAGAATTATTATCAAGACACCACAAAACAGATCTGGAATAAGATCAATGTCTATAAGCACTTTTACCCAACAGAATGGCAAGCCTTCATCGATTCTTTGCAGAGTAAGAAGATGGATGTAGACAGAGTAGTGCACACCCCCAGACCTAGGTCTACTGGATCAAAGAAACCAAACACAAGCTGTAAGATAAGCTGAAGCTCATCTTCTGTAGAGTTCCAGAAGATGCTGGCTAAGTTCTATGGAATCAGGTTTTACATGCATAATGTCTCTGTTTCTCAACCCCCCTCCCTACCCCCTGCCCCCTGTCCCACTCCTTCCTTCTGGAGAAGGAACTATTGTTTTGTTTTGTTGTTTTTTTGAGAGAGAGCATTTCTCTAATAGCCTTAACTGCCCTAGAACTCTCTGTGTAGACCAGGTTGGCCTTGAACTCACAGATCCACCTGTCTCTGCTTCCCAAGTACTGGGTTTAAAGGCATGCACCAGCACCACCTGGAGGAGAAGGAACTCTTTTGAGGCCATGGTTTATGTTCTGTTGGGAGCTGTTCAGAAAGCCAGGGCCTGCTGTTCTGTGTTCAGAGGGGATGCTCTATTTCAATGTGTTCTGTACATGATAAAGGAGTAATTTACTTGTGTAACATTGCACTGGCTGGTTTTGTGCCAACTTCACACAAGCTGGAGTTATCACAGAGAAAGGAGCTTCAGTTGAGGAAATGCCTCCATAAGATCCAACTGTAAGGCCTTTTTTCAATTAGTGATCAAGGGGGGAGAGTCCCTTGTGGGTGGTACCATCCCTGGGCTGGTAGTCTTGGGCTCTATAAGAAAGCAAGCTGAGCAAGCCAGGGGAAGCTAGCCAGTAAGGAACATCCCTCCATGGCCTCTGCATCAGCTCCTGCTTCCTGGTCTGCTTGAGTTCCAATCCTGACCTCCTTTGGTGATGAACAGCAGCATAAACTGAATAGACTCCCCAACTTGCTTCTTGGTTATGATGTTTGTGCAGGAATAGAAACCCATACTAAGACAAACATGATTAGGTATTTTTGTTTTGTTTGAGACTGGTCTTTTCTGTGTAGCCATAGGTGAGATTAAAGGCAAACATGTGTAATATTTTTGTGTTTACTATGCCAAGATAAGCTCTGGAGCTGTCCCAGGGAAAACTAATCTTATTATCAGAGATAATCAGCTCAATAGCAAGTACTTCAGTCATAGGTTTTTCTAGGCACTGCCTTCCCTTCTTCCTCTTCAGTGCTCCACTCCTAATCTTGATTTCCTCCATAGATTTTCTAGGAAGCCTGGGCTGACTATAGAAGGGAAGGAACCAGGTCTCTCCTCACTTTGGATTGCTTTTGTTGGCCATGGCTTAAATCAAACATTAGGGACCTAAACCAGCATTCTGGGACTGGCAGATTGCTAGAACTACTCTACTGTGTGCCACTACTGGGGTTTTCACGGTATGGCCATCCTCTGTGGCAGGCCTCTTGCAAGCAGTGGCCTGAGAATGTGATGCCTGTTCTGCTCTGCAACAGGATCATGGACAAGGGGTGAGCTGAGCATTTTAAAGCCTAACTAACCTCAACTATGAATGATGTAAAAGCCTCCAATTGTGTATACTGTATTATCAGCGCTCTTGAAAAATATGTTTTCTACATTGCCACGCCCAAAAGAATATAGTTTTGTGTTCAAAACTGCCTTAACTACCTTTCAAATAGAAAGAAATGGGCACAGACCTCAGATCAACTATCTTCTCTGGGAACTCCATTTTCCTTCCATATTCTCCCATTTACACCTTAGCAGAGGAGATAGGAAGTCTGGTGGGACATCCAAGGAAGGAAGTTTTCTGTAAAGTATCCTCTTATAAACAAACCCACACCACTTCTCTTAGAGGTAGTGCTTAGACTTTTACATATAAGTACAGTTTGAGTCTCCTTTTTCTATCACAGACCTACACCAAAAGAGCTGGCTTAGTGGCCATGAGGTTTTTTAGTTAAATTTAGCATGGGAAGTTCTCTCTCTCTCTCTCTCTCTCTCTCTCTCTCTCTCTCTCTCTCTCTCTCTCTCTCTCTCTCTCCTCTCTCTCTCTCAGTTGTGAAGGACAGCTTTGCTTGATACAGTAATCAGAGTTGGTAGTGAATATTTTTCAAATGGAGTATCTCATTCCAAAGGAAAAAAAATGCCCCCTTGCTGCTGAGAAATCTGCTGATCTGTTGGGCTTTATTATATATAAAAGTTGGTACTTTTGTCCTGTTTAGTATGTTGTTTTGTATACTTATTGTTCTCACTATTATACGATGTAGTGAAGTTCTTGTCTGCTCTTATAAAATTTGTTTAAACCTGTTAAAGCAGGTTCTTAGGCAATATCTTATCCCAACAGGCTCTTTTTGAGTGGTTTTCTGCCCAGGCATCAGCAGAGGTCAGCCTTCCCTCATGTATCTTCTAGTCATCTGTTTAGATTGCTTTCCCAGGATATCCTCTTCCTCCCTTCACTGATCTGCTCAGTTTTCTACATGTTCTGCCCAGACAGGATTCCAGGTACAGATTTCAGTGTCTGAGATCCTGAGGTCTAGATTTGGCTAGACCTACATCTAGAGAAGATGGAGGGTAATTCTCTCCTCTTCTGCTTTTGGTACTTTGAGTTTTTGTTGTTTCCCTTATAAACTTAGTGTTTAGTATTCTCTTATTTTATCTAGTCTCACATGTTTGCTGATCTCTATGAGCATACATTGTCCTTTTCACCTTTTTTTAGAGGCATTCATCAGATTTGTTTCTTTCAGATTTGTGTGTATGTGGAAGAGGGCCATTTCTTGCTACTGGCCTCTTTCCTTCATTTTGTCAACTCGTATGCCTCTAATTTACTTTATCTTTAGTAGCACACTGCGTAGTACTGGAGAGAGTAGATATTGCAAGGTTACCTGAAGAAATAAAAGCTCAAATTCTTTCCAGAAAATTCCCAAATTAAATTGATTTTTTAAAGTTATGAAATAGAAAAACATGTAATAATTTTTAAAGGAATAATTTAAAAAAGCCTTGTACCATCATCTTAAATAAACATTGTTATACATGTGTTAGTTTTTGTCAGCTTGACACAATCTAATCTAGAAAGTGAACCTCAGTTAAAATATTGCTGCCCTCAGATTATACTGTGGGCAACTCTGTGGGGGCATTTTATTGATTAATGATTAATGTAGGTTGACTCAGACCATGGTTATCAGTTTCAGGCCTGAGCAGGCAGTCCTGACTTGTATAAAAACATTAAGCCGAACAAGCAATGAATTGAAAACCAGTAAGCATTTTCTTCCATGGTTTCTGTTTCTGTGCTTTCTTGACTCTTTTCACTTCTCCTTTTCTTCTCTCTAGTTCCTCTCATGTTCATCCAACTCTGCTAGAATTCTGACCTCTTATTCTGTAATTATTGTGATATACTGAGATGTCTATAGCTATAGCTATAGCTATCGCTATATCTACACACACACACACACACACACACACACACACACACACACTGGACAGTGGTCTTCTCAGGCAACTTAGGCTCAGTCGAGTAATTGGCCTTTAGCCCTGGAACCTCAGTGGGCAGTTTCTGACTGCAGGGGCAGAAGGAGCTTGGCTATAACTCCTGAGTCTTTGGCTTCTGTTTCAGTCACAACCCCTCACAGCTGTCCCCCCACCCCCAGGAGATGTGTGCTCTATCAGGCAGACAATGCCCCAAGCTCCTAGCATTCTAGCTGGACTCTACCCCCAGTCAACTGACCACAGCCAGGCATGCCTCACCCCTAAGACAGATAACCACGCCTCACACAATAAAATGGGTGGTTTGCCATTCTTGCTTCTTTTCCTCCTCTCTTGCCCTCTTTCCTCTCTTGCCTTCTTTCTCTCTTCCCTGCTCTTTGTTCTCTTCTCTTGCCTTCTTGTTCCTTGCTTTCTTCTTCTCCTTTCTCTCTCTCCCCCCTTCTTTTCTCCTCTCCTTCCTCTCTTTTCCTTCTCTCTACTTGTCTGGCCTATTTTTTCTTTCCTATAATAAAATATCTTATTTATACATTGCCTCCTTTTTGACTAACGTGCCCTACCACAGGCCTCAGTGAAGAGAGGGAGCCACCAGGCTGCAGCCGTGGGCCCCACCAAGGTACCACAACTGCTGCCCTACGCGGGGCCAATGAACCCCTGCCTTGTGCTAACAGAACAGCTGCACTGCTGCCTTTTCTTTTCCCATGCCTTCTTTCCCCTTGTTCCCAGCCCTTGGTGACATCCAGCAGTGTCTGTGGTGTCTAGCAGCTGGGAGCCTATGTCCCTGGCTTCCCAGCAGGCCAAGGGACCCCATACAGATGTCTCCTATGCTTTCTCTGGCCAGAGCTCAGAATTTCTGGCCTGAGTGTAAGGTCACAGTACCCTAAACCTGTGTTCCTTCACTGCCTGGGTCCCCAGTACCTGGCCTGCCAGTCCCTTGCATTAGCATGTGCTGACCAGAGTGACAGGGGAGCACATGCGGTGGGTGGCCCCAACTCTCTAGCAAGCTCAGCGGCAGGCAGAGAGAACCTTCTGCACATGACAAACACAACTGCCCCCAACCCTGTGCCAACTGGGGTGGCAGGCAGATATCGGATGGGGGCAGAACCAGTTAAAACACATTGGAACTAAACCATGAGTGATCTAGTTAAAAAAACTGGGCATTTCTTTCTCTCTCTCTTCCCCTTCCCTCCCTTGGAAACGCAGGTTCCCTCTGCACAGACTCCTTGGCTCCGCCTCTGCTTTGTGTCCATCCAAAATGGCACTAAAGTCTACTCTTTGCTCCTCCCCTAGACCTCTGTGCCGCCTCTGAGCTCTCAGCCACTCCAACCTGCCAGCTAATTCATAGCACACTCACACTGGCTAACAGGCTGCAGCTTTGGCTAAAAACCTGTCACTCAACCCTTTATGCTTTAAATTTTTCTTCAAGGTTAAATTTCATCCCCTGCTTTTCTAGAAGAACAAACACCCCCCATCTAAGCCCATCAAAACTGCTGCACCAGAGGTTTTGCTCACTTGTGCCCCAAATAGGAATAACTAAATTTCACTTTTCAATCCCAACATTTTCTTGCTTCTCCCTTTAAATGTTTATTTTTCTCCCTAACATTAGCAATGTATGTCCAAAAAGTTTTCAACTTGCTCAAGATTTCTTAAGTCATCTAATCTACTTCCACAGGTCAAATCAACTATGCTGGCTACCAACATTCCACCCTTAATTAACAACTGGTTTCCTTTCACAGACAAACTGTAACTGCCTATCTCAGAGACATGATTTTTCTCCCCCAGCCACCTGAAGCCAACTTTAAAGATTCCTTCCAGGACTAAATTCCTCACAAACCCTTACTTTCTATCCATGCTATGCTCCCAAACAAACCATTACAGACATTCTTCTGCTAGGGTCCTGCTCTTTTGTCATAGTTATTCTACAGGTTTACCCCAATGAGTGAGGACAGTGTCTGCAGCTACAGATGCACCAGAGACAATGCCATCTCCAGGGACAACAGAATAGCCTTCCTCTGGATACCTCATCTGTCTGAAAGTTCCCTAGACACACGCTGAACCAAACAGAGGACAGACAACAGATTTGGGACCTTCCAGCTACAGATGAACTCTCTTGTCAAAGCCAAATGGCTGCTGAACTTGGGGGAAGTTATGTGATAGTAAGGAAAAAATAATGTCTAGAATTAATCAATTGCTTTTTAAAACTGATGTTTTTACCCTCAAACTGTATTATCTATGGAATAATTGATTCTACAATCTCTCGCCTTGCCTATAATCCTCACCCTCTGACTTGTTTGTGTTACTCCTCTGTCCTATATGAATTCTTCTGATACTTCCACCCCACCCAAAATTTTCACCAGAAATGACACCTCTCTCTTAAAAAAACAAAAAGGGGGAATTGTGGGACAGTGGTCTGTTCAGGCAACTTAGGCTCAGTTGAGTAATTGGCCTTGAGCCCTGGAGCCTCAATGGGCAGGTTCTGACTGCAGGGAGCAGAAGGAGCTTGGCTATAACTCCTGAGTCTTTGGCTTCTGTTTCAGTCACAACCCCTCACAGCTGCCCCCACAGGAGATGTGTGCTCTATCAGGCAGACAATGCCCCAAGCTCTTAGAATTCTAGCTGGACCCTACCCCCAGTCATCTGACCATAGCCAACCATGCCTCGCCCCTAAGACAGATAGCCACACCTCACACAATAAAATGGGTGGTTTGCCCCCTCCTCCCTCTTCTGCTTCTTCCTCTCTTGCTCTCTCTTGCCCTCTTTCTCCCTCTCTTGCTCTCTTGCTCTTTGTTCCTTCCCCTGCCCTCTTTCCTCTCTTGCCTTTTTCTCTTTTCCTGCACTTTGTTCTCTTCTCTTGCCTTCTTGCTCTCTTGCTTTCTTGCTCTCCCCTCTCTCTCTCTCTCTCTCTCTCTTCCTCTTCTCCTCTCCTTTTTCTCCTTTCCTTCTCTCTACTTGACCAGCCTATTATTTCTTTCCTATAATAAATTATCTCATTTATACATTATCTCTTTTTTAACTAACCCACTGCTCAAGCAACAGGCCTCAGTAGCAGGAGAGAGAGCTCCAGACTGCAGCAGTGAGCTACACAGTCCCCACCCCTGTACAACACACACACACACACACACTGACTATTACAGCCAGTGTTGCCCTTGTTTGCATTTGTTTAAGGCTGCTTGTTTAGAATTAGCATCTTCATGAGAATAAAAAAAACCTCATTCTTTCTGCCTTGCATAGCTTCAACATTTTGTGTCATTTTAACATTTGGTAATTTTTGTTTTATATTGCTTTGTTTGAGTTTTTTTTTCCTTTCTCATTAGCCTTCTGCTTGTACATTATGGTTCCTGACTTTGTGTTTCTGTGGGTTTGGGTGTGTATTTAATTTTGGTTGAAAGTCTGTTTTATTAGATATTAGAATGATTATTCCAGTTTACTCTGAGATAATGTGTAGGGGAGGTATTGATGCTTTAATTGGATCTTGGTTATATCAATAAATGAGGCAGAAGCCAATCACTGGGGGAAGGGAAAAAGGTGGAACTTCCAGTTTCAGGGGGAAGAGAGGGGGAAGAGAGGAAGGAGTCAGGGGAGGTGGTACAGCAGAGGAAGTTACTGGCATGTAGGTCTGAGTGCACCAATAGTTTATATCCTCTGCTGCTGCAGAGGCTAAGGAGGATGGGGCAGGATATTCTTTGCCCAGCCATTGAGTTATCTGGCTAGTTTTAAAATATTAAGGCTGTCTGGTGTTTTCCATCTGTGGCAATTAAGGTGGGCAGGAAAAGGGGCTCAGTCGGGGCTGTTGGTGGCTTGACAGAGCTAGTTGCAAGAGATTGAGGGAGCTCGGGCAAAGCTCTCATGAGAGAGCATGTTAGCATCCAAAGCCTGTGGTGATGCATGGGCAGGCCCACAGACCTGTTGCCAGGGCAACAGCCACCATATTCCCAGAATCCATTGGGCTCACCTCCCACCTTTACCTACAGCCGTTATGTCAGAACCCATATATATACACAGGGAACATCCCTCCATATCTCTCTCTCTCCCTTTCTCTTTCCGAGCTACTGCCTCCCCCCTCCCCCATTAAAACTCTTACATGTGGAACTGTTTGGGCCTAGTGTGTGGTATGTTCTAACGCAACTCGCCATTCTAACACATCAGAGCAAGTATGTGATAGGTAAGAATCTACTATTAATTTAGGATTTCTCAGACTGATTACACAGTGAAGCAGGTCTGGGAGGAGGGGGGAAGTGGTTTCCCAGTGAGAGGAGTAGTCACATGGTGGCTCAAGTGTGTGGGTGGGTGGGTGGTGGTGGGGACCTTAAACAAAGAAACACAGAAGTAGACTCAGCTCACAGGCTCTGAGGTCCCTTGGTGTGAAAAGAGACAGGATGGCTGCTGTGAGGCAGAGAGCCACAGAGTAAAAGCTGCCTGCTTTCTACAAGCAAATAATCATAGGGCAGAATTTTAAAGTTTGGTTTAATTTGTTTTTAAAGATAGAAGAGAACAGAGATTTTGCCCAAGTCATGTGGGAATTTTTTCCCTTGGTTAGGAACTAGTGCAGGGAATTTGGACCCAGAGGTGCTGGGAGTCCCTGCTGTGCAAGCACAGGCTGAGCTGGAGGTAGGCAGAGAGGAAGGGCTGCTGCATGGAACAGAAGATGCAGGGAGATCGTATGAAAAAAATGCTTTAGGAAAGTTTTGAAAAGGTCTTGCAGGGTAACTCATTCTTTGAATGTGAGCTCCATGGGAAGTTTGGGTTATATTGTCTGACATGACAAAAGAAGCCTGAGAATAGGTTTATACAGTAAGCAAAAGGTTTTTAAGGATAGTAGGGAGATGTATGAAAACAAAATGCTTTAAAAAAACTCTTGAAGGAGAAGTCTTGCAGGATAACTCAATTTCTTCAAACGTGGGATCCATGGGAATTCTAGGTTAAAAATACTGGCAGAACATTAGAAAAAGTCTAAGAATAAGCTCATACAGTATTTGTTTAGTTTACTTCATTTCTTTTGAATTGTTTTAATTATCAAAATGGCCATGAGTTTGAGTTTTGTAATTACATTATTCCTCTGGGAGAGAAGTCAAGCTAAAGGTTTTTCTGGCTACTGGTTCAAGGATATTCTACTTTGGGAAAAAGCCTCTATTTTTGTGTTCACAGAAAAAGAGATTAGTCTCTGGACCCCTTCCAGAGTTATATGGGTCAGATATGACAGGAGACTCCCTGAAGTGCTAGAAAAATTCAAGAGAATTAAACAGGACAGATATCCTGATAGTACTTAAATTCTGTTTTGAGATTTGTATATTGCAGAGGGTAGAGCTTTGGTGACATTCATCCTTAGACATGCTGAACTGAACTGCTTGGACTCCCTGTGTCATGGATTCCAGGTCATCTTGCCTCACTCAACCTTTTAGATGGAGCCAGTTAGAACTAGGTATCAGAGACAGAATAACAACTGCTGGCTTGGCATTCGTAAGGCTTAATCAAATTTCCTATTTTCCCTATCCATCCCCTCCACTTTAAAGATATTTCATTCACCCTGGAGAGTCATCAGCCCAATTCTCTGGGTTAGGGGGGTCTGGAAATGGTTATTCTAAAGGTTGTCATTCTAGGGAGTTTGGAAATGGTTATAATTTTGAACAGGGAGGAAATAGGTGGAATTGACTGTATAGCTAAAATCTTAACTGGTAGAAATCTTTATCATTGATGCAATGTTAAAACTATATTTTCTTTCATTGGAACATTTCATTGGTTTGAATTTCTTATATTGATATAAATTTAAGATTAATATTGTTACCCTTAGACAGGCATTGTGCCTTTGCAACTCATCTAAGAATACAAGGCTTAGATCCAGTCTTTTCTAACTGCTATTACAAACTGTTTTTAGTTGATTGAACAATACAAGTTAAAGGCTGGATAACAAACTCATACTTCTGAATTTATTATAAAAAGGTGTTTTGAGATGTTTCAATTAGAAATAGCTGAGAGTAGTTAAGGGGTAACAGTTCAGGTAGACTTTGCCTAGATAATCTTCAAAAGGGTCAGAAGTCTACACATTATGACAATTAAGATACTTCATTATTAAAAATCATTTGGCTAGAGATATGTCTGCTCCTGAAAGTAGCTCATTCACAGTTAAGAGAAGATAATGAACATCATTACCTCCAGGGGGGAGTTGCTTATTGTGGCAAGGCAGCCCATGTCATCTATAGACAGTACTGTCCAGAGAAGGGCATTTTTTGCAGAATGGCCAAAAACTGGCTTTGCTGAGAAAAGGTCAATGGCCTTTCAATTCTCTGTATAATAAGATAGATGACCCTTGGCCAGAAGGCTGAAGATGGAAGCTCTTGGATTCTGTGAGGAAGTCAGCTACCTCTACAGTTGATTTAGTTTTGGAAGCTGTTTAGTGCTTCCTATATTTTAAGGTAATATTTAGTTGTTGGATTTCTGACAGGGTTGATAACTAGTTTTAGCCCCATATTCACACTCAAGCTTCTTAATATAGGGAGAGGTTATAGGGTAGATGACATGGTTTTCAAGTGATGTTACAGGCTAAAAATCTAAACATAATCCAGGGATGGAATCATAATTCTTTCAGTTAGAAAGGAGTACATTGTCTAATTGACAAATTGATGGACTGGATGTCATTTGTACCTCATACTGTATAATTTACTTAATTACTATGTCTTTTTTCCAATTTATATATGGGAGAAGAGTCTTATTTTATTTTATTTTTTATTTTTTTTTTTATTATTATTTTTTTTTTGGTTTTTCGAGACAGGGTTTCTCTGTGTAGCCCTGGCTGTCCTGGAACTCACTCTGTAGACCAGGCTGGCCTCGAACTCAGAAATCCACCTGCCTCTGCCTCCCAAGTGCTGGGATTAAAGGCGTGCGCCACCACCGCCCGGCTATTTTTTATTTTTTTAATGGACAGAAAAGGTGATGTATAGGAGGAGTTATTGATTCCCTAATGGTTCTTGTTGTGTCAATAAATGAGGCAGAAGCCAATCACTGGGGAAGCGAAAAAGATGGGATTTCTGGGTCTCAGGAGGAAGAGATGGAGAAGAATGAGAGGAGTAGGGGAAGGTGATGGAGAGGAAGAAGTGACAGACATGTTGGTCTGGGGGCACTGATAGTTTGTATCCTCAGAGGCTGAGGAGGATAGGGCAGGGTATTTTTCACCCAGCCATTGAGTTATCTGGCTAGTTTTAAAATACTAAGGCTGTCTGGTGTTTTCCATTTGTGGCAACTAAGGTGGACAGGAGTAAGGGCACAGCTGAGGCAGGTCATTTGAAGCTTGGTGGATGTTGTGGGAAATATTAAAAAAAATAGCACCATCCCGTACTATACCAGACTACTCTCTGCACAGCTGTCTTGCCTCTGCCTCTAGGTGAGACCCTGCAGTGACTGGGGTGGTTCTCTTGCTGTCGATTCTGCTCACACTCCTAGCCATCCACCCCTTGTGGTCAGTGGTCCTAAATCCCAGTAACCCGGTAAAATCAAAACTCTGGGGCCTTGTTAAAACTATACCCCCTTCACCTAAATCCCACAGGGTAAATGGTGGATAAGCCAGGGCTCAGGTTTTAGGAAGGTTTGCTTTGCTCACCACTGGCTAGATCAGAGAGTCTTTGTGGCCTGTTACAGAGCAAGGCATGGGATGGCAGATGTTAGCTTATCATCAGTAGTAGCTACAGTTGGAGAGAGAGTAAGGAAGCTGTTATACTTTCAGTCATTTGATTGCAACTTTGGGATAAAGGAGATTGACAAGTCACTGTTCCCACCACAGGGTTGCTGGTGTTCTGTACTGTCTGTCAGTCAAGGTTTGACTTCTGTTGAGAACATACCCTTAACTGCCTGTGTAGCTTCTAGTCAGTTCCATCTGTGGGCACCCATGCTTGGCTAAACAAACACTTGTAGCTTCAGTATGCATTTGAGGATGGAAAGTGCCTTTTGAACAAACTTGCTTCTCTGGAAGCACCATCTGTTTTACTGGAAGACTGGCTCTGTATAATCGGATTAAGGTAACTGAAGAATATGTCAAACTGAAAGCAAAGATGAAGAGAGTGTCACCTTAGGTCTTAAATCATTTCTGCTTTTTTCCCCCATAGCCTTGTCAAACACTTGGAGAAAATAGTATCTATTTGTATACACATGAATTTAAAAAAACAAACAAACAAACAAACCAAAAACCCTGAATGAAATGCAAGTAACAAACTCAAAGGGATCCACATAGGATGTCATTAGATGTGGGTTTAAACATATGTATGTGGCATTTAAAAATGGGTAAGAAAATATAGTAGCAACTGACTGGATATGGTTTAAAAGAGAGAAAATTTAAAATTACAGTGAAAACAAAAAAAAAATCAGACATGGATTATTTCAAATGAAAAAATAATTTGGACAGAAATCTGAGGAGCCTGGAATTGAACATGTCAAAGAGAGAGTGAGGAATGATTATGAAGTTTTAGAAGAGGTGAAGGGAAGCAAGAATTAGAGAGAACTTATTTTACAGAGATGTGGTTAGAACTTCAAAGCTCTTGGGAAGTCCTTTTGAGGAAAGGTCAGACATTTTGTCTGAACTATCTTGTAAAGTGGGACTCAGTGAGAACTTGGGTAAACCTTTTACTTGGAGTTTTACATATTATGGCAAAAATTCTCCTCACTGTAATAAACATTTCTGAGGTAGACTTTGCTCAGAAACCTATGGCCTGTCCTGGAATAATACCAAAAGCTACCCAGACTTTTGCTTGGCATGGATTGTGTGTGACAGAAACTCCAGGTAAAGCTGCAGCACTTACCTCTGCCCCAAGCAATTTTCAGGCTGATTCATGAAGTTACAAAACAAATGTATGAAAACCAAAATACAAAAGAAACTTCTCATTGCAGAAATCCCTTTCTTTTCTCCTTTCCTCAAAGAAAACAAGTTAAAGATTTACTAGTGACTCCTTTAGGAGGCTGGAAAATGCCCACCCACCTTTTATTGAGCAGCAGATGGAATTAGTTTTGTACCTTCTGGAACTTGCAAATGATCCTTTCATTCTCATTTTTAAGCCAGGCATTTGGGAGTACATGTGTCATTGCCAGAATTAATTATCTGTACAGGTACTAGGTGTGGGTCTAAAGAGCTGCAACCCTGGGTACCTCTTTCTCCAGTTCCCCAAAATGATGGCACTTTTAGTTGCTTCCTACAGAACAGACACAAATTAATGCCAGCCAAGAGGCAGAGGCATTCTTGAAAATCCTGGAGAAATACTTTTCAAAATCCATGAGATAATTAGAATTTATTACAGTGACCAATACAAAATTTTTAGAAACTGCTAGAGCATTTATTTTTATGAATAACAATCAACATTTACTATACAGTTTAATATTCTTAGTCATTTTTGACAAAAATCTAACTTGAATCTCTTATTTTAATTTTTATAGTTATTAAACTATATTATATAATAATATATAGTTATATATTTATTTGTTATATATTATATACAATTGTATAATTATAAAATAAAAAGCATTATTATATTTAGAAATTTAGTTTGCCTATACAGTACTATATTGCATTTTGTTAATTTCAGGAAAATTTGTTGTGTTGACTTCCTGATTCTTCTTGCTCAATCCCATGAGGCAACATGTGCCCTTTCACCCATCACCCATCCATTGTTGCCTGTGGACTTTTGCCCTCATGCCCCTTTATCAATCCTTATTGTCACAATTTAGAAAATAAAATCTCAGTTTATTTATATATTTACATGAATTCACCTAATGTAATATATGTGCAGGAATACAATGATTCATATAAAAGGTATGGATTGCAAAATTATGTTGAAAAGTAAATATTTTATACCTAATTTCTGAAGGTTATATTCTTTTAACAGAGTATTGTAGCAACAGTGTTTATTCAATATGATCTGCTTCTATCTATGTTTTTATGCAAGTGGATGCAGGTAGAAAGTTTGCAAATATTTATATGCAGCCATATTTTATATTTCATTGAGATATAAATATATTCTATAACCTAATTAATTTGCATGTTATGTATTCATTTCATAATTGGAAATGTGAACTTTTAAGTATAGAAACTAAAATTATTGGCTTTCAAAAACAATTTAAAGAGAATATCTCTGCCTAGAGAAAATGATATAATGTGATTTTTTTTGTATGACATTAGATAAAAAGTGAGAAAATCTCATGTGTGGAGATCAGGTCAGCGTTAATTTTTAATACTATACACAGAATGTCACAAATTTATAAGTTAAAAGGAAAACATCCATAGTACATTTAATCAGTGAGTTTAATGTCTACTTGGGAAGGCAGAATCTGGTAAAACATGCAAACTGTCATAAGATCTTGAACCATTAAGTAGCAATGAGCTAATTCATTAACTTTAAACAAGTGTATAATAGTAATTCTTATAAAATGGGTTACTGTGCCAGGGTACATGGCAACTTTTTGTACTGTAAATATTTTTGTTTAACTCTAAAAAAATTCAAAAACTTATAAATATTTTAAAACTGATGGAGTAGATTTAATCTGGGAATGATGGAGGACCTTGTCCCTCTTGAAGGTAGAAAGTATTTTAGTGGAGCCCACAGTTAAGAGACCTTGAATTTTAAAAGATATTGGACATTTTAAATTGATTGAACTTTTAATATTTAAAGACTGTGGGACTTTAGATCTTGGGGATGAAGAAATAAGGATTGAGGCTTAATAGTGATTTATTTGTGTGTCAAGTTGACAAGGGGTCAGTTGTACTGGCTGGTTTTGTGTGTCAACTTGACACAGGCTGGCGTTATCACAGAGAAGGGAGCTTCAGTTGGGGAAGTGCCTCCATGAGACTCTGCTGTGGGGCATTTTCTCAATTAGTGATTAAGGGGGTTAGGGCCTCTTGTGGGTGGTGCCATCCCTGGGCTGGAAGTCTTGGGTTCTATAAGAGAGCAGGCTGAGCAAGCTAGGGGAAGCAAGCCAGTAAGGAACATCTCTCCATGGCCTCTGTGTCAGCTCCTGCTTCCTGACCTGCTTGAGTTCTAGTCCTGGCTTCCTCTGGTGATCAACAACAATGTGGAAGTAAGCTGAATAAACCCTTTCCTCCCCAACTTGCTTCTTGGTCATGATGTTTGTGCAGGAATAGAAACCCTGACTAAGACAATTATGAAATGGAAATAGTTCATTCTATACTGACCTCACTCTGGAAATCAGATTTATGTGTGTGTGTGTCATTGTGTCTGTGGACACACATGCGCACACATGTATATGCCCGTGTTCCCAAGTCAGCATCATCATAACTCCCTAGGTTGGTATCAACTTAGCTTCTCCAAACTCTACCAACTTAGAACCAAGCATTCAAGAGCTCAAGATTATGGAGAAATATGTTATTGAAACTGCTACAATAGGAAAAAAATTTTAATATTGATATTGGGAGTATAAATCATTGCAGCCAGTGTGAAAATCAGTGTGGAAGATTTCTCACAATGTTTAAAATAGCAATATTTTTTTTGGGTTTAGATATAGAACCCCTCAGGTCATACCCACAGAACTACAATGTAATTATTTGGTTATCTCTGTTTAATGTCATTTTACTCAAAATAGCAAGAGATGGAACCAGTTTGGAAGTGTTATCACTTGATGAATCCATTGTAAATTATGTTATCACACAATAAAATTTTATTAATCTCTAAAAAATAACTAAATCATAGGAGAATGGATGAGTCTGAAAAGAATCATATTGAATGAATGTCACCATGACTTGATAGATAACATTCCCTGCTTTCTCTAATATGCAATCATGCTTCAGATTCTAAATGATTAGTTTGGATTTAGTATGTTTAGTTTGGATTGTCTGCAGAGCGTGAAGCTAGGAAGAGCCATGATGGATGTCGGTGGAACCTAAGATGTCAGGAACAGCAGCACACATGTGATATGGAAGTATATAGAGAGTACTCTTGGAGGGAAAAGTTTTAAGCAGGTATGGGGAAAAAGGGATGAGGAGAGAAGAATACATAGATACAATGCTAACTAAAACTAAAAATGTGTGCAAGGACAAATGGATAGCATCCATTCTCAAACTAATTAAAATGTAGATTAAAATGAGTTTGTGAAGAGATTCCTTTCATAGGTGGATAATATTCCTCCCAGATTATTAAACAAAAAGTATAAGTTTTGACAGTGACCAACAGCTTATTTTTCACGGACAGAGTTTTATGAGATAGAAGTAGGTATGAGAAAATAAACAAGACAGGCAAGTTAGGAACAGATCTTGCAAAACCTGAACTTATGCCAAGCAAGTTTATTAAGAAGAATAGCATCTTATTTGTAGTTCATAGGGGTGAGGCACAGAACAGAGTCAAGAGAGATATCATGCAATGGCATGATGTGATAGGTAGCTATTCAAGCATTGTCACACAAAGGAAACACAGGATATCTCAAGTACATCACAGATTGAAAACACAACACATTGGGATTTATCAATTTCTTCTGGTCAAATAGCCAAGTTCCCAGGAACTAAAACCATAACTCATTGAAGTCTTGGTCCTAACCCAAAACTGGACCTTGCCAAATCTGTACCTTGGCAAAGACACTGTACTAGATTCCCTTGTCTTTTCAACAGAGCCTCTGAGCTCTGTTGAAATCAGCTTGCCTCTCAACAGTTTTAAGCAACATATATTTCCCTATAACTCATCATGGTCTTGAAGGATCCTACCAAAATAAGGCCTTATTCTGTTATATTAGATTGCTCCCTGAATAGAGATGGTTGAAAATAAAACATATATTGGTTTCAGCATACAGAAAAATAAAGTTGTAATTGAACTGCTAGAATTATTCTCCACATTGGATAGCATTCACAGTATCTTCAGGGCTATGTAGGTCACTAGAGAAACAAGTCATTAATGTGTTAGAATGTCACCTACTCACTTGTTAAGCAAGTTGTGTCCACTGTACCTTAGTTACATGTAGCAATAGGTGTCAATAAACCACTTTTTGTTTGGATTTCAGGCCTGTTCTACAAGATGGAATTCATTCCTTGTATCACAAGGCTGGTCAATATTTTGGACTCAGTTAATGAAAGACCTCAGAAGTGACTCTAGTTACAGTTATTTTAGTCAATGAAAAATTTCCTTATAAATATTTGTGTAGTCCTGCTTTAGACTAGGGAAGGGAAGTTGCTTTTCACTTTGGATATTGATTAATGCAGTGATTCATAACTGGCCAACAGAGAGAAAATATGTAATCATATAATGCTCTATCACAAGACTCTTATATCTTCCCCTCTATTGCAGAGGAGCAGGGAGAAAAAAATATAAGAGCATGCTGTTCTACTCTTGAAATCCTAGCATATGTGGTTCCTCTCACAAGATCTCTACAAAATTGAGTCCATCAATGTTCCCTGCTGGATTAGAGAGGGGATTATAAAGCAAAATCCTTAGCAGAACTATAATTATTAATGACTACTAGTGAACAGATGGTCATTTTTCTTCAGTTATGTAGCATAGTTTAGCTTGCCCATGTTCTGATAAATAATCTTAAACCCACAATTCTAACTCAACACAGTTGATTGGGAAAAAAAAGATAAGAGAGAGCCAGTACTACAGCTCAGTGAATAAATACACTTGGTAGTTAGAAGATCTTAGTTCTGTCCCTGGAACCACATGTTGAATGGATTTCTAAGAGTTGCCCTAGATATACCTTGTCATGAATTTTCTCTGTCTTTCTGTCTCTCAGCCTGTCTCAGTCTCTGTCTGATTCTGTATCTCCTCTCTTTAATGTGTTCAGACACAAGTAGATATATAGTAAATTATTTAAAAAGGTAAATTAGTAAATTATTTAAACCAGGGTAGTGCTGAACACTAATTGGTGGGATTGGTGGTCCTTCAGGAGGGTTGTTGATTGGTTGTTGGTGGTTGGTTGTAGTTTTTGGTCATGCAAAAGAAAAAACAGGAAGAAATTATATAGTCTGATGGGGAAGATCAATCTTGCCTCAAGGAACTCAAAGCAGTAAGTTGTTTAAGGATACAGTGCCCACTATCTGGCTCCTGACTTTTTTCAGGGATCTCTTTATTTTCCTCTCTATCATTTTTCTCTCCTATCTATTGTTAGGGTACTTAAAGGGTAGAAAAAAAGAGTGGATATAGGTGGAAGAGAAAAGCACACATAATATAGCAAAGACTAGCTATAGTCAAGTGTAAAATTTAAATATTAATCAGCTTGAATTAATTAATCATCTTACAATATGTGCATATGTCAAAACATGTTAGCCAATATATATATATAATTATTAATAAGTAATATAATAATAGATGAAGGGTAGAAATGAATAATACCACTGTAATTGAACAGCCAAAGTTTAGTATTTTTATGAGATACTTGATCATATCACATTAAAAGAAACCTGAATTCTTTGTGCTATCAGAGACAATGAGACACTCTCCCTAAAATTGTATTTTATAAATGCTTTTACACCAAATTCATGTGCATGTCATGTTTGTATAAACGAGGTCTTAGAACATAAGTGAATCACTTACCCATCATGGAACTGTTTTTTTCTGAAAATACTCTTTGTCTTCAGACATGGAACTTTTGCTAGATAGTGAACACAATAAGTGATATGTAATGAGGTCTTTTAAAAGTATGTATTCATCATGCTACATAATTGTGGGCAAAGACTGTTGAACTTGCCTTTAAGAGAAAAAGTCCCGTCCATATGAGAAGCTACTTGAAAATAATATCTGCTGCGAGAGGGAACATATATTTTCTTCAAAGAAGTGACACCAGTGTACCAGGCACACTGCAAGTCAGTTTCCATGCTCAGGAGCAGCTGTACAACACAAATTAGACTCTATGATTTTAATGGCTTGTTTTGTTTTGTCTTTGTTTAAGAGAGAAAGAATATGAAGTTGAGTGGATAGAGAAAGGAGGATCTGGAGTTGGAAAAATGTGTTTTGTGAAATTCTAAGAATTAAAAGTAAAACAATTTAAAATCACATAACTAATATTTATGACTTATATTTCTACATAATTAGTTATTTTTAGGAGAAAAGAGTTTATTTCATCTTCTGTCTCATAGTACATTATGAATGGTAGTCAGGACAGGAAATCAAATATGAACTTGGAGGAAAGCACTGAAGAAGAATTCATGAAGGAATAGAATTACTATCTTTTGCAGACTGTTTTCTTGTTCCAGCTGTGCAGGGATGACACTTCAAATAGTAAACCATCAGTCAAGAATACCCTCAATGATCTTCTGCCTCCTAGACAATCTGATGGAGACATTTTCTCAACTGAAGCTTCCTTCTTCAGCTTGACTCCTGTTAGACTATATTTGAAAACAAAAAGAAAGAACAAATTAAATAAAGAAGGAACAAAAGAAAGAAATCAAAGAAAGGAAGAAAGAAAGAAAAGAGAGAGAAAGAGACAGAGACAGAAAGAAAGGCTTTCTCAAAGAACTAGCTCCTGGTTTTGTTGATTCTTTGTATAGTTCATTCTGTTTCTACTTCATTGATTTCAGCCCTGAGTTTGATTATTTCCTGCTGTCTATTCCTTTTGGGTGTATTTGCTTCTTTTTCTTCTAGAGCTTTCAGATGTGCTGTTACGCTGCTAGGGTATGCTTCCTCCAGTTTCCTTTTGGAGGCACTCAGAGCTATGAGTTTCCCTCTTAGCACTGCTTTCTTTGTGTCCCGTTAAGTTTGAGTATGTTGTGCCTTCATTTTCATTAATTCCAAAAGTCTTTAATTTCTTTCTTGACCAAGTTATCATTGACTAAGTCATTGTTCAGCTTCCAAGACTATGTGGGCTTTCTGTAGTTTTGGCTGTTATTGAGGAGCAGCCTTACTCCGTGGAGATCTGATAGGGTGCATGGAATTATTTCAATCTTCTTGTATCTGTTGAGGCCCGTTTTGTGATTGATTGTATGGTCAATTTTGGAGGAGTTACAATGAGGTGCTGAGAAGACAGTCTATTCTTTTGTTTTATGATGAAATGTTCTGTAAATATTTGTTAAATCCATTTGATATAAAAGTCACAGATGTTTATATCTCAATTAGTTGTGATTTCTTAAGATGTGGCAAGCTTTAAAATAATGGGCTGTGATGACATCTCTTTGAGGAATGAAAAATGAGACTTCTTATTGGAAGAGTTTAGAAGAGGAGAGGGGTCAAGAATTCTTCACTTTTCACATTGTGTCATATGTCTGCTTGTAGGATATGATCTGTGGCCTGTTGGTTGTCTGTCTGTTCTGTGTGTCTGATATTTGTCCCTGTTGCCCGTCTTAACAAAGGGCTTTGCTCTATAATTATTGACCATCACAGAAAATATAGTATGGGAAAGGAATGAAGATAGTTAGTTAGGGAGTTAGTTAGTTAGTTAGTTAGTTAGTTAGTTAGTTAGTTAGTTATTGTCAAGTCAGGGTTACTTTATGTACCTGAAAGATACCAGTTACCAAAGTTAAATAAGGTTCAGATAAATGATCCAAACAGTCTTATAATCCCTAAAGAAATAGAAGTTGTCATTAATAGTCTCCCAACCAAAAGAAGCCCAAGACCAGATGGGTTTAGTGCACAATCACAACTACTTGAGATATAAACATCTGTAACTTTTCCTGGGAAAACTGAGCAAATGTCTATTCAACACTAATAAGAAACCAACACTAGGCTGAAGTGTCACCTTCCCACAGTTCTACTGATCTAAAAATGTCTGCACCAAACAATTTATACATATATATTTTATTCTTTTATACAATGTTCTTCTTTAATAAATTTATTCATACAACATACAGCAACCACACCTAATTCCGGCTACTGTCTTTCAGACTCTGCAACTTTAGGTTCAACTTTAATCATAATTTTTAAAGACTTTGGAGACCTTTAAAGGTAGAAAATAATAGATATATGATGAGGGGTTCAAGAGGAGCAGGAAGTTTATTAGAAGATTTATTAATATAATGGACACACAACCAGTATAGTGTAGTGGGGCCTCTCAAGGTAATTAAGGCCCATTAATGGATTGGGAGGACTTGCCAACCTAGAGATAACATTCTGCATTGCATGAACGGAAAGGAAGCTTGCTGAGCACTAGCATGCACATACTGTGCTCTGCATTTAATTGTTGACATGAACAACCAATTCCTGTCACCTTGAATTCTATGCACAGATAGAACATGAGCACAAATTCCAAGCCAAATAAACTCAGTCTTTTGAATTGCTTTTGTCAAGGTATTTTTCACAGCAACATGAAATATGAGTGGAATGTAACTGTCTTCATAACTTTACCAAACATAGTCTTTAATGTTCTCTTTGCTCTTCAGATGGACTAGGTTAGACAGTTAATTTTTAAATCTTTTTATATGTGCTGACTATATATTCTGCTCTTGAAAATGTGGAAGAAAATGGGTTACCTGACTGAATGGAGTGGACAGAACTCACTCATCAGTTACATGTAAGTCAGTGGTTCTCAACCCTCCTTATACTGTGACCCCACAATACAGTTCCTTAAGTTGTGATGCAACCATAAAATTATATTCATAGCTACTTTATAAGTATAATTTCAATGCTTTTATGAATCATAATGTAAATATTTAATATATAGGATATTTGATATATGACCCTCTATGAAAGAGTCATTTGAATCCCCAAAGGGTTCAAACCCATAGATTGAGAACTGCTAATGCAAATGCAATGTAGATGAAAGGAGAAAAGGAAGGGAGAACTTTGCATATGTAATCTAGTATTTTAAAACTTGGTTGAATTTCCAGTATGTCCATGTGGGATTTTTTTCCTTCAGGCTTTGTAGTCTCTTATCACCTTATCCTCTTCCATCCATAATCTGTATACTTCCATTTCCCCAAATGTACTTGAGAATGACCTTTCCTTCAGATATTCTGATGTTCAGACAGACATTGTTGGTAAAGGTTCCATAAACTTACATGGAACCATTAAGAGTATGCAGACAACTTCTTCCCCACACATTCCTGGATTACCTTTAAATGAGGACCTTGCTCTGTGATAGAAATTATAGAAAGTCTTAGAATAATGAATACTAAAGTACAAAGGAAGTTTCCTGAAGGAAAGAACAAATGCTAAGGTTTGCTTAACATTTTTTGACAAGTGTACAGCAAATATTTTCTTATTCAATATTCAAAGTTTTCCAAATATTATACAAGTAGTTATGTTAATTAGCAGTTTTTAAGTTGAAGGTTTGTTGAGCCCTGCGTTAATGTTTCGAATCTAATGAATTAATTCTGAAATTTTGGCAAGAGTTTCACTTTCCCCTTTCCTACCTAATCTCATTGGATTCAGTAGGTTTCAGTTTTCTAAGTTAGCTGTGTTCTACCCTTCAGATTAATTAAATGACATCCAACTTTGCATCTTATTTCCTTTTTATTGAAAAAATTCATACAATGTTGTTCTTCTTCAACTCTCCAAATTCATCCCCTCTCCCCACTCCCCGTCCATCCCCATGTCTTCACTCACCCAACTCCATGCCCTTCCTTTCTTACTTTATTCCTTTTTTTTTTTTTTTTTTTTTTTTTTTTTTTTGGTTTTTCGAGACAGGGTTTCTCTCTGTAACCCCGGCTGTCCTGGTACTCACTATGTAGACCAGGCTGGCCTCGAACTCGGAAATCCACCTGCCTCCGCCTCCCAAGTGCTAGGATTAAAGGCGTGCGCCACCACCGCCCGGCTACTTTATTCCTTTCTTTTTTCCTTCTTTCCTTGTTTCTTTTTTAGACATCACACAGGCTATAAAACCAGAATAAAACAATGACAACAACAACAAAACAAAAAAGAAGCACATACACACACACACCCAGAAAGAGAGAGAGAGAGAGAGAGAGAGAGAGAGAGAGAGAGAGAGAGAG
>NW_022196898.1:10023826-10060822 GCF_008632895.1 Mastomys coucha
GAGAGAGAGAGAGAGAAAGAGAGAGGTGGAACATAATAATAACCCAACAATGGTATGCTCAAATAAAACAATATTGAGACAAAAATTTTACAAAAATACCATCAGTCTCATTTTGTGTTTATCGTTTACTGCTATGCATGAGGCCCACAATTAAGTGTGATTAATATAACCAATGAGACTCCATTGGAAGAAACTATGATTTAATTTACAACATGGTATCAATTGCAGATAGCTTCTTGATTAGGGGTTGGTTTTAAATTCACCTCCTTATTGCTGGGACCCTCAACACCCTCAGACTTGAAACTGTGGAGACCCTCTATATATATGCCATATTTTAAAAATACTTGAAAAATAGTATTTCCTTCTCATTTGTGTGCTCTGACAAGAGTGCTACTTAATTGTGCTTTGTTGACGTTGTATGGTTAAGAAAGAACAGTCAGTTTCTATCATAATGTTGTCTAATATTGATTCATATTTAGATATGTTGTCATAAATTTAGGTTCACTAGACATATAATTACAAAATCATTATAATATGATATCTAAAGTGGAGTGTTTCTAAATGGTTGTTATAGGTCAACGATTTCACTTAAGCCCTTTGACTTAATATTTAGTAGTCTGTGTATAGGATGACACTTATCATTGACCAGAGTTAAAGGAAGACGTACCATGGGATACAAAACTCTGTGCTTTGGGTTACTCTGTATTCTCTTAGCTTATTATGCTTATGTACCTATGCCTGAAAATATTGAAGAACGCTTGAAAGTTCAGTTGTTGGATGCTGGTATGAAAATGTTGTCATTTATGGTAATATATTTTAATATAATATTTTATTAATGCTTTGTGAATTTAACAATGCTTTAAAACATTTTCTGGTGATCAGGGAGACAACTATTTATGAAAATATTTTGCAAGTGATAATACTTCAGTAGTAATTTCAAATAGACTAATTTTCTTCTATGGTATTCTGAATAATCAAAAAATCTTAATGGTTTAGTTAATGTTTAATATGTTTAATTGTATTTACACAAAGACAGAGACACATGTTTTCTAAGACACTATTTCTTTTTTTTTTTTTTAGATATTTTCTTTATTTACATGTAAATTTCTCCATTCCCAGTTTCCCCTCCAAAAAACAAAGAAACAAACAAAAACAACAAAAACAAACCCCTGTTGCCTCCCACTTCCCCATGCCTGCCACCCCGCCCTCTCCCACTTTCTGGCTCTGGCATTCCCCTACACTGGGGCACAGAACTTTCACAGGGCTGAGGTCCTCTCCTCCTATTGATGATCGAATTTGCAATCCTCTACTATACACATGCTGCCTGAACAACCCATGTGCAGTCTTTGGTTGGTGGTTGAGACCCTGGGAGCTCTGAGGGTGCTACTTAGTTCATATTGTTGTTCTAAGACACTATTTCTAAAGTAAATGACTACCATATATTGGCATCAGAATAAAACGACTAGTGTTGTCTAAAGCAACACTTGAACGATTTTTAAGAAGTTTAAATATATTAAATGCTTTTTTGAAAAATCTAAGATCTTATGCACTCCTAAACTAATGTTATATTGTGTATGTCTTTTTTATTATAGCACTTCTATGTGTATTTAATCATTTACTATTTTTCTCCTTTGGATAGTTTAATTTCCTATTCTCAGGGGTTATGTACATTCTTTGCATTTTTGTGAACTCCAAAGAGGTTTTCAACTGTCATTTGTAATTGTGCTAGTGACTAACTCACTCATGATGATGATGGTGATGATAATGATGATGATAATGATGAAGATCATTGCAATTTAACATAGTGGTGTATTTGTATTAACACAAAAATGTACTTTTAGTAACAGAAACATGTCATGGCGGAAGCTCCTTTTCCATTTTCTTAGATCACTGAAACATTTGTTTAAGGGAAAAAAGCTGGGTTTCCTGTCTGCTTTCACATTAAGTATTCTTTTGTAATATTCCACCTATGATATTACCCCAGAAATTTTTATTATGTTTTTTTTATAAGCAGAGGAGAATTTGTTTTGAAGCAGAAATAGTGTTAGGAGTGTGAGGTGACATGTATTCCTGACACATCAGAGTGCCACCTAATTCAAAGGCTATATCTTGACACCTTCCATTGCTGCTGTCTGTCTTTAGGTGCATGTTGCTAGGGTTCAGATTTTATTATGGCAGTGCATAAACTCAGGCTTATTGGAAACAATGCACCATGTTTCATTTTACCAAAATATATCTCTGTCTAGAAGCCTTATGTATATTGTGAAAATAGTAAAACTTATGGAGAAGACAGAAAGAGATTAGGCATGATCAGAGAAGACAGAGCAAGGTTTGGTAGGTGAGGATGATGCTTGTTATTATGCTACAAAAGAGATAGACAAGTTCCCATGGTGAACACCTGTCTTATTTACATTTCTGTTTCTGTAATACTATATCCTGACAAAAGCAACTCAAGGCAGAAAAAATCTTGGTGGGACCCTGGAAACTGCTAATCGTATCACATCTACAATCAAGAATAGAGAGAAATACATGCATGCTTGGTATTCAGCTTTCTCTAGTCTTACAGAGTCCAGGGCTGGAAACCAGGAAATGATGCTGTCCACTTTAATGCTACATCTTTCCACATGTATTAATGTAATCAAGATGCTAATACACACACACACATGCACGCACACACACACACACACACACACACACACACACACACACACACTCACACATGTCCACAGGACAAGCTGATTTAGACATCCCTTATTGGTAATCTCTTTTAACTTCATTCTAAGCTACGTCCAATTTTCAGTTAATAGTCAACAATACAACACCTAACCCAGTTTCACAAACTTCAAAGTCTGCTGATCCACTCTTGTCCTTGTTTATTTCTCCTGTAATTTCTAATGTCTACTTTTGCTTACTTCAAAATATAGGAGAAGGGAAATGTGTAAATGCAGTCTTCTGTCTCAGATATAAATTGAGCACAACTGTTACCCCTTTGTAATTTATAAAATACAAGATAGACCTAATACCCAATCTTTCATTTTTGTCAATTAAATAGGACCTCTGTCATTTACCCTAACTTAAAAGAGATAATTCTATACCTTACTCATATCCTGGTTTCAGATTGTATGCCATCTGAAAACCATCCTCTCAAATCTGTATCATCTTGCTCAATGTTAAACAGTTTGGGCTGGCTATCAGTCTTCAACCTCATCAGAAATCCAAGAATGAGTAATACCTGAAAATATGAGAAGCACAAAATGTAGCTTCCAAAACTAGCCAATTTATAGAGACTGTTGATCACCTGCTCAGTCCTTTACTTCAAAACGTTGATCTGTCTTCAACCTTCTGGCCAGGGTCATCTGACAGACCTTTGTAATGCCGAATTTGAAAGGGCTGATCACCTTGTCTTGGCAGAGATTATCAGTCGGCTATTCCCTATAATGTGTCCTTTTCTGGATAACAATTTTGTCTGTAGATGGATTGAGGCAATTTCTGCCTAGTAGCTGTCTGTCAGGGACAGACAGGTCTCTAGTCAATTTAACCTAATAATGTCCATAAATGTCATATTCTGTGGATTTCTAACACTTTTGAAGAAGACTATCTATTCACTCAAAGCATCTCTGAACTGTTATGCCTTGACTACTCTCAGTCATTTCTAATTTAAATATCTCAGAAACACCCTTTTAATGAACTTACAACCAAGAGTATGCTATCTGGCACTTAACTCATATTGCTTAACCACTTAAAACAGTTTATAATAGCAGTTATAGAAGGACTGGGTCTAAACCTAGTATTCTCAAATGTGTTATATAGGCACAATGCCTATATGAGAGTAACTATTAATCCCAATTTTATATTAATAAGAAATTCATACCAATGAGAACCTTAAATTTGTTATCAGATAAATTCTGACAAATATGAGACTATAACTTCAACTTTGTATTAATTATAAGGACATCTACCAAAGTAAGATCTAGCTATGTAATGTTTTGCTAACCTATCCCTATTTGTCTATTTCTATAATTTCTATGTGATTACTATATGCACCCTTTTCCACCCCCTTCCTCTTTACCTAAGAAGGAAAGATAGAGAAGAGGAAAGGAAAGGTAGAAGTCCCTGAGTTTAGGTCCTCTAGTTCCCTCCTTGTCCAAAGCTACGTTTGTAAAGTATTCCTTAAATGACAACATACCTATAATTCCTAAATTAACCAGAACCCTCCATCCCACCATAAGAAACTGGGATGGTGATCTTGTTTGTCTGCTTCCAGATGAATTGGGGTGAAGAATTCTCTTCTGGGTCCCAATGGGAAATAGGAAAATTCTCTTTGTCAATGAGCTAGCTGGCATCATTTGCCTTCCAGTCACTGTGTGCTGAGAAAGTTCATTGCTTAGCTGACATCTTGATCACAACATTCTGAGAGGCTGGATAGGCAAACTAGCTGTTCTAGAAAAGTTCTGGAAGCAAGTCCTTAAAAGAAGCAGCTTTGATGTAGTTGAAGTAGAGTCAAGAGTGAAGCTGGAATGGAAGGTCCCAGAATCTCAGCATCCCAGCATGTGAATCTTTCTAGGGCTGTCTTCCTCTTCTTCCATCCTGCAGTATATAAAACTTAAAAGCAACATGTAGTTCTGAAAAGACATTCACATAGTGTGAGCAGGGTGCACAGATTGTTCAAAGAAGATAAAATAAGAAAGGTGACTGCCTTTCCTCAGGTTAGTTTGATCACCTAATCAAACTGTAATATAACTTTGGATACTTGCCCTCTTAAAGTACAGTGTATAAGAAAAAGTTATGAGAAATTTTTGCCCAGTAAGTGTTATTGGGTACGTATAGACATTTTAGTCTTAGCGAATTCCAGATCTGTCTCCATATACAGAGACACAAACATCACCACATATACATCACCTATTTTGTAGATTGGGTTAGTCTCCCTTTTCTTCTCTGTTGTTAAGGTCTTCAGGAGGTCTCCCTTTGTCATGTCTGATTTTTATCAACTTGGAAGGAACCCACAGCTTTTCTTTTCCTGTGGAAACATAGTCATAGCCCCTCCCTTAGCGTAACATGTTTCCAATTTTCCATTCTGATGTTAGAATATCCTTAATATAAACAGGCTGGTTTAGTTCAACAGTTCTTTCCACAATCCAGTGTCTTTCAGCAGCTATGGTGTTTTGTTCATTAGAATTCTAAAAATTTAAGGTTAATAAAGTACTATGTAATCTATCTTTGCGGGTTTTTGTTGATCCCTTTTGCGTATTAAGCATCTCCCTTAAAGTTCGATTAGATCTCTCCATAAATGCTTGTCTGTAGGATTGTGTGATATGCCTGCAGCATGTCATACTATAATATGTAAAAAACTGCTTCATCTTATTAGAGGTATCTGCTGGACTGTTGTCTGTTTTAATTTGTAGGGGTATCCCTGTAATGGCCATAACTTCTAACAAATGTGTAGTTACAGAATCAGCCTTTTCTGACCTGAAGGCAGTTGCCCATTGAAATCCTGAATATGTGTCTATAGTATGGTGCATATATTTCAGTTTACCAAACTCTGTAATAGAACATATGTTTACCATATGTCATTTCTTTGGGTACCCATAGGGTTAGTTCCTGTAGGTAATGGAATTTGGTTATATAATGAGCAAGTGGGACACTGCCTCATAATTTCCTTGGCTTGTTGCCAAGTGATAGAATATTCTTTCTTTAAACCTTTGCTGTTAACATGGTGTTTTTAGGGAATTCTGAAGCCTCTAGTACAGTTCCTATTAATAGTTAGTCAATTTCATTATTACTTTGTGCAAGAGGGCCTGGCAGGCCTGTATAGGATCTTATGTGTGTTATATGTAGTGGATAACTCCTATTTGTGATCATTTATTGTAGCTGAATAAATAGTGAAGTCAATTCAGAATCATCCTGAATAAACTCAGCACTCTCTATGTGTAAAACAACCCTTTCTGCATATTGAGAGCCAGTTACTATATTGAGACTCTTGAAAATCTGACAACACCATGATTTTTGCATATAACTCAGATTTTTGAACTGACTTATAGGGACTTTCAACCACTTTACTTACATCTTCTGATTTATATCCTGTCTTTCCTGATTTACTGGCATCAGTGTAAAATATAGGGGCTCCAGATATTGGAGTTCCCTTTATTATATGAGGAAGAATCCAATTAGTTCTTTTTATGAACTGTGAGTGCCTGCTTTTAGGGTATCTGTTGTTAATCTCTCCCAAGAAGTCACTGCATGCTCTTTGCCAGTGGTCATCTTGTGCCCATAATGAAGCAATTTCTGCATTAGTAAAAGGTACCACAATTTCAGCCGGATCCATTCCGACTAATTGTCGAAGTCTCATTTTTCCTTTTAGCATCAATTCGGAGACTTTCTCAAGGTAGCTTTTTAATTTCTTACTCTATGTGCTGAATATATCCATTCTAAGATCTTCCCTCTACATGAGAATTCCTGTAGGGGAATGAATAGAAAATAAGATAGCAGGCCATCTTTGGATCAATACGATCTAGATGTGAATCCTGCAGTTTCCTTTCTACTAAAGCTAACTCCTTCTCTGCCTCAGCTGATAGTTTCCTTGGGCTATTTAAATCTTTATCACCTTGTAAGGATTGAAATAAATTGCTCAGCTCTGGAGTGGCCAAGCCAAATGCAGGCCTTAGCCAGTTAATATCTCCCAGTAGCTTCTGAAAAATCATTAAGGGTCCTTAATTGGTTTCTTTTGATTTGCACCTTTTGTGGCCTAACCATTTGTAGAGTTATTTTATACGCTAGATAATTAATAGAATCCTCTGCTTGTATTTTTTCAGGGGCTTTTTGTAATCCCCAGGAAGGCAAGGTTTTTTTTTTTTTAACTTCATCAAACATTCTTTCCACAATATTTATATCTGGATCAGCCAATAGGATATCATCCATATAGTGATAAATAATGGACTGGGGAAATTGTGAATTATCTCCAATGGCTGTTGTACAAAATATTGACACAAGGTAAGGCTATTTAACATTCCTTGTGGCAGGACTTTCCAATGATACCTTTTCATTGGGCGACCTCTATTGAAGGTAAGTACTGAAAAATTAAATCTTTCCTTATCACATTCATGTAGAGGAATGGTGAAAAAACAATCTTTCAGATCAATCACTATGATAGGCCATTCCTTAGGCAACAAGGAAGGCAATTGGATCCCAGGCTTTAAGGAACCCATTGGCTGAATAATCTTATTAATTGCTCTGAGATCTGTCAACATCCTCCATTTGCCAGATTTTTTAAATGACAAATACTGGAGAATTCCAAGGGCTGGTAGACTCTTCTATATGCTAAGCCTCCAGCTGCTCCAGGACTCTAATGCCTGTAGTTTTTCTTTTGTCATAGACCATTGATCAATCCAGGTGGGTTGGTCAGTCAGCCACCTTAGTGGTAAGGCTGTTGGTGTCTTGGCAGCAGTGGCTTCTTGGGGTAAAGCTAAATTGTCAGCCTCTGATGTATCTTGTTTAAGGACAGCTTGGATAGTCTGTAACTGTCCTTGATAACATTCCTTAACTAATTTAAACTTTATATTAGGAGCCTGACAGGTTTCATGGCTAGACACTGAGGCTGAGGGGATATTAATTTGGGTTTTCCACTGCTGTAATAGATCTCTTCTCCATAAGTTAATGGCTATGTCAGCCACGTACGGCCTCAATTTTCCTGACCTTCTGGTCCTAAACATTTAGTCCATCTAATACTTTGCTTTACTTGGAATAAGGTCCCAACTCCTTGAAATTGGATGTCTACTTCTTGAAGTGGTCAAGCAGTTTTTTGAATAATATAAAACCTGTTACAGGCATATCACACAGACTTGCAGGCCAAGGCTTTGGAGAGAAAATGGTGACATCTGCTCCAGGGTCAACCATTCCTTCAATCTCAGTATTGTTTATTAGTATTCTTAGTTTTGACCTTTGATCCTCTATAGAAGTTTGCCAAAATATTCATTTTTGGCTCCATTTGAGGCATTTTGAATTGTTTATAGAACTTGCCTCAGCCTTGTCTGGTCTTAGAACATGTCTTTTTGAAGCAGTGATGCTTAATTGTCTTGAGGAAGATAACTCTCCACGCCTGGCACTGAGGTCTTTGAGAGGCCACCCTGTGAGTTTTTTAGCAGGGGGTTGCCCCGTTTGTCTGTTGTTGCTCTACATTCCCTAGTCAAATGTCAGATTTTGCCACATCTTTGACATATTCCAGAAGGCATATGCCCCCTTTTGATATCACTATGGTTTTTCCTGCTCTCATTTCTGAGATGACCCTACTCACCACAATTAGAACATTTGAAATCTTGGGTCATCTCTAGGGGCATCTAGATGTCTAGTGGCACCTTCTCCTATTACAGTCATATCAGGTGAGCAAGATCCAACATCAGCTGTATGTGTAATCCACTCATCTATTGATGCTGACCTTGCCCTCAGTGGTCTGATTACTTCCTTGCACTCAGCATTTGCATTTTTATAGGCTAAAGCCTCAATTATTGCCTTTCTTGCTGCTGGATCTGATACACTCTTTTCCACAGCTGAGGTTAGCTTTTGTAAAAAGTCAGGGAAGGTTTCTTGTGAACCTTGTATGACTTGGGTAAATGGTTCAGGTCTCTTCCCTGATTCTGTGACTTTGTCCCAGGCCTTTAAGGCTGACAATCAACACAATGCCAGAGTTTCTTCATCATATACAGCCTGAACCTCTACCTTAGCAAAGCGACCTTCACCAAGCATCTTGTCTGTGGAAATCTCTCTATCCCTGGCTCTATTTTGTTGTGCTATCTCCCCCACCTCATCTCTCCACCATGCAAACCATTGTAAATTTGCAGCAGGTTCTAGTATTGCTCTTGCCATATCTTTCTAGTCTTGGGGGATTGTTCTGTTTTTAGTAGCCCGAGAAGTCCGAATTTATTTTAGAAGTGGTGAATGCATTCCAAAATTAATGACACTTTCCTTAAATTTTCTCAGATCTAACACATCCACAGGTTGCCATTCAAATTCCTGATAACCCTGTGGATAATTGTCATCTGAAGGTCTTTGTTGTATATTAACTGGATAGACTAAAGTTTGTTTTTTAATAACCTGGGGTTGGCTTTCTCTAATTTTATCTTCTGTCTCAACCTGAGTATTTTCTTTAATTGAAATTTTAAATTTCTCTCTTAAAGTCTGTGTCCATGCTTCATATCTTTCCTTTTGTCGCTCTTCCTGTTCCTTGAGTTCCTGTATTTTCTGTTCAAGGTTCTGCCTCCACATTTTGATTTTTTTCTGTATATTGCAATTCTGATAGTCTGCTGTCCATTTAATTTTGATTGATTAAATTTAAACGATTATTCTCCAAGTCTAGCTTCCAATCCTCAATATTTCCTCTGCTGCGCAGTCTGATCTGTGAGCTGTTGCATCCTTTGTTCTAGCATCTTTTCTAGCTCCTGTCTCCCAGTTTCATTTTCATCTTTTTGTCTCTTGTTCTGATCCATAATTTCCTGTGTTTTCAGTTCTAGTGTTTCCTCTAGGCTATGTTGCCAAGTCTTAAGCTTATCTCTCTGTTGTTCAGACTCATCTACGAACTTCAGAAATTTTTGTTCTAGCATTTCTTCCAGCTTCTATCTCCAACCCTCATTCTCCTCTTTCTGTTGCTTATTTTGACCTATGAAATCCTGAACCTTTAGTTTCTAGTGTTATTAGTAATCTCTTTCTAAGGCAAGGAATTTTTTATCTAGGGCCCAGTCTTTTGAGAGGACATAGTAAATCAAGAGAATAAATCATTTTTTGCAATGCCAGCAATGATAAGGTGTCTATTTCTTCTAAATCCATCCCTGTCAAACCATTCAACATATCATCATGTAAACCCAAAAAGATATTTATTGTGTTTCTCATCCTTAAGTATCAAAAGGTTATGTATCTCTCTTTAAACCAATGAATTACCTGGTCTGGAGCACTTTGTACCTTTATCTCCATAATTCTTTATTCACAGGAAGGGTCTGGGGGTAGAAAGACCAGCGTGGTCGTCTGTGTCCCTGGTTTGGGTTGTAGCTGGTAGCCTGTGCAGTCAGGAGATCCAGTCTGACTGTCCTAAACAGGAGGGTGGAGGAAGTGGGCGGGGGGAAAGGATACAGGTAAACAAACCACAGAAAGGCCCTCTTAGGGCATATATGCCCCTATTCACTGTGTCTGCCCAAAATGACAGTTGTGCTCCAGGGTCTCCTGTCCCTCCCTGCAGTTTTTATACAGCTCTGCTCAAGCCCAGTTCTAGGCTGAGGTGTTGCCCTTGGACTTAGTTCTGTCTGGGGGTGAGAGAGGGAGCCTCTCTGCCATTTTTTTTTACTGTGGGCCACTCAGATCCACTCAGATTCCAATGTACACTGCTGCAGACTATATCGTTGCCCAAGCCCTATTTGGGGGTAGAGAGGCAGTGAACCTTTTATCTCTGGTTTGTTGAGTTCTAAGCAATAAGTTGGGCGCCAATTTGTTGTGCTAAATTTTAAACCCAAGGAGATTTTTAGAGATCTTTAGAGCCTCTGGTTCAATGATGTAATTTTAGCCCATTCTCTTGTACATCCTTTTGCATTCTTTAAATCATTTGATAATTACTTATAATGAATATTCAAGGTAAGTATACATAGCTAGTGTACCATATTTCATAAACAATTCTTAAAAGAAAAATGTTTTTAAATACATATATACTCAGGTATTTTCAATCCCCAGTTTATAAAATTCATAGATGTATAACCCACAGATATGGAGACATGACTACATGATAAATAATGTCATGATGGCATCACATTGTAGATTTAAGACTGGAGATTTCTAGTTTATTTCTAGTATTTTCCATCTTAACCATTTGGTTAAACTTCTCAATTCAATTGCACACTGAAAAATGTTTTTTTGTTTGTTTGGTTGTTTTTTTAATTGATTTAAGTTTTATTACACTAAGATGAGAAAAGATACATGATTTCAATTTATCTGAATTTGTTAACATTTAAAAAACATATCTTAAGTAAATAGAATTAAATCACATTCTTGATTCACTTTTGTACCCCAACTCCTCCCAGAGACCCCCTTCAATATCTACAATACCTTTTTGTATTATATTCTTTAAAATTTATAAAATATTATAACAATTAAATGAGTATTATAAAAGTTGTTTGATATAAAACAACAATCAATTTAAGTCTTATGTAGATGCTTGTCTACAGCAATACTGAAAATACATACATTTTTCTCAATATAAATTTTAAGTAACTCCAAACATATTAACTGTATATTTCAAAATAATACATCACTACTAGTATTTTCTTAAATGAACATAAATATATAAAGCCTTTTGTTTGTTTGTTTTGTATTTAGTAGAGCTTAAAATCTTGGCTCTTACTATGGTACAAGCCCAAAATAAGAACAATTTTTAACATTGGATTTTATTGTAAGAAGGCTGTGTACTTCAATGACCCTCACATCACCAAAGGATTTTACCTCCATCGTAGCTAAGCTGAGAGTTGACAGTTCTGCTGTTGCCAAGGAATGAACGGTAGGCACAACTTTTGGATAGAGACTTCCTGCTATGGTCAAAGCTGATTGACTTGAGTGAGTGACTTTATTCTCAAACCACAGAGAACAGGTTACATTCATTTAAGAAACGCTGTGTGTATTAAGATGGTCTATCCATAAAGTCATTCACCAACTGTTTTAATGAACAATGGTTCTGCTTGGAGGGTGGCACAGACATTAGGTGAGAGTAAGAATCTAGTTCATTGGCTGTGATAATTTGGAAAAGCATTCATCTCAGAGAAAGAGTAACTTATAAAGTCCTCTTCTTCAAATTGATACAGTAGTTACAAATGTCAAGCAAAGCATGAAGTCTCACTCTTTATTGTTCTCTCACAAGCCACCTCCCTAGTTAATCGTCTATGTTTCTTTTGGCTGTATAAATACTTTTGAAATATGTAAGCTGTTCTGAAAACCATAGTATAGTGTAAAAACATGAAATAAACAATCCTACTAATAGAGAGGCTGAGATAGGAGAAGCAAGATTTCAAGACCATTATGTTGTACACAGCAAGACACTGTGATGAACAAACAAGCTGAAAGTGTATATGGATTGTACAATATTGGACCTATTTCTCTAATTACCAAATTAGAGAGACCATTGGATGAGGGGTCAACAAATTTCTAACTCTTCATATTTTTGGATTTCAATTGATTAGGGTATGTTGTAATATTAATTTTCTTATTAAGATATTAAAAAGTAATTGTTACTTCCTGTTGTTTTTGTTGTAAGAGGTGGAATTAGTTTTATGTGGATTTGTTGAAAGATTACTTTCTTGTTTCTTCTAGGGTGTAATTTCGCCCCTTATGTTGATGTTTTCCGTCTATTATTCTTTGTAGGGCTGGATTTGGGGAAAGATATTGTGTAAATTTGGTTTTGTCATGGAATATCTTGCTTTCTCTGTCTAAGGTAATTGAGAGTTTTGCTGGGTATAGTAACCTGAGCTGGCATTTGTGTTCTTGTAGGGTCTGTATGACATCTGCCCAGGATCTTCTAGCTTTCATAGTCTCTGGTGAGAAGTCTGGTGTAATTCTGGTAGGCCTGCCTTTACTTGACCTTTTTCCTTTACTGCTTTTAAAATTCTTTCTTTGTTTTGTGCATTTGGTGTTTTGATTATTATATGACAGGAGGAATTTCTTTTCTGGTCCTGTCTATTTGGAGTTCTGTAGGCTTCTTGTATGTTCATGGGCATCTCTTTCTTTAGGTTAGGGAAGTTTTCTTCTATACTTTTGTTGAAGATATTTACAGACCCATTACCTTAGGAGTCTTCACTATCTTCTATACCTAGTATCCTTAGGGTTGGTCTTCTCATTGCATCCTGGATTTTCTGGATGTTCTGGGTTAGGAGCTTTTTGCTTTTTGCATTTTCTTTGACTGTTGTGTCAACATTTTCTATGGTGTCTTCTGCTCCTGAGATTCTCTCTTCTATCTCTTATATTCTGTTGGTGATAGTTGCATCTATGATTCCTGATTTCTTTCCTAGGTTTTCTCTCTCCAGGGTTGTTTCTCTTTCTGATTTCTTTATTGTTTCTATTTCCTTTTTTAGATTCTGGATGGTTTTGTTTATTTCTTTCACCTATTTGATTGCGTTTTCCTGTAGCTCTTTAAGGGATTTTTGTGTTTCCTCTTGAAGGGCTTCTAGCTGTTTACCTGTCTTCTCCTGTATTTCTTTGAGGGTGCTATTTAAGTTTTTCTTAAAGTCCTGTATCATCATCATGAGAAGTGATTTTTTATCTGAATCTTGCTTTTCCAGTGTGATGGTATGTCCAGGATTTGCTATGTTGGGAGTATTGGGTTCTGATGATGCCAAATAACCTTGGTTTGTTTTGCTTATATTCTTAAGCTTGCCGCACCATCTGGTTATCTCTAGTGCTACCCGCCCTTGCTAAATCTGACTGGAGCCTGTCCTTCCTGTGATCCTGGTTCTGTTAGAACTCCTCAGATTCAAGCTGTCTCTGTGATCCTGTGATTCTGGGATCCTGTGATCCTGGGCTTGTTAGAGTGCTGGGAGTGGAGCTACCTCTGGATGTTGTGGTATTGGCTGCAGAGTTTGCGCCCAAAATCTGCTCAGGGCACCAGCTAGCCCAGCCCAGACTCTAGCCACTGGACTGGTGGAATTCTTGTGTGCCTGGCTCCTGCTGGTCCCAGTTATTCCTGGTTTTGGGACAGATGTTGTGTCCTCCTCACCTCTGATCCTGGGTGTGTTTGAGCACCTGGGAGTGGAGCTTCCTCTGGGTGTTTTGGGACTGGGTGCAGAGCTTGCACCCAAGGTTTGCTCAGGGCACTGGTTGGCCCAGACAGACTTGAAACAACCCAAGCCACTTGGCTGGGGAGTTCCTCCACATATTTTCTTAAATTCATGTGTATAGGCTATTCATATTATAAAAGTTTGTATATATTAAACCTTTCATTGTTTTAGTATCTTTTTCCCTTTTTAAGGTAATTCCTGAGCTTCCTATATTCAAAAAATATGCTGTGCCAAATAATTGATCAATAGTAACTGTGTTAATAATCAATTCTCTATTCATTAGACACTAAAAACTTGAAATGCTATTTGCTGTCTGTTCGTAATTTGTATGTGCCCTCAAGTGTATGGCTATACTTTATAGTGTGTTTACTAAATTGAATATATTGTGTTTATGCTTAAAAAATAATCAACTCTGTTAATAATAATTTCATTACAACTTTATACAATTGTTATGTTCATGTTAAATAAATTATATTTTAATAATCAGAATAATGTTATGATGTGGCATTTCTTTCTATCTTTTTATATCATTTAATAATTATTTGTGTAATAATTATAGAGCTGCCAGTTCTATCTGCTTTTGCATTTGTATGTTGTAACATTTCATCTGTAAAATCCACTACAAATCTACCCTGTGTACTCATGAGCAGAGCACATTTCTTTTTTTGAGCAGAAAGTGTGCTATATCGCACATACTTCCTGACATGCCTCAGACACCAGCATCACTCAAAGGCCATATCTTGTCACCTTCTGCTGCTATGGTCCATCTTTAGGTCCATGTTTCTGGGACTGAGACTTTGTAATGGCACTGCCTGAATCTGTGCTCATGAATACATTTCATTATCTTTTACCAAAATATGCTTTCATCAGGAAGCCTTTGGCTATTATGACAAAAGGAACGTTTGGGAAGTAGACAAAAGCAAACAATGAAGGATCAGAGAAGATGCAGCAGTGTATGGTAGAAAGGAAGACATGACTATTGTGATGCAGAAGGATGGTGATCTCCCCATAATGGCCAACAGTCCTATTCTCATCCTGATTTCTGTGATAATACACCCTAGCAAAAGCAGCCTAGGTGAGAGAGTGTTTATTTTAGTGCACAACCTACAATACAGCCCATTATTCCAGGAAGATCAAGCACACATATTTGGATGAGCTTAATAAAGAGACTCTGCAAATTTAGACAAGCTAAAAATACTAATATTATCCTGACTTGTTTATCACCTATTTGTTTTCATGTTAATGCTGTAATAGCAAGTTTATGCCCAGGTGACCTTAGCATAGATATTTATCTTCACTAAGCTTATCAAAATAAGAATTATTGATCCCTCTATCATGAGACAATTAAACTAATACAGGCTCCAGAAATATTATAGTAACAAAACAAATTATAGTAACTTTAGTTGAGCTAACAGTTACATGTTAGGAAAATAGTTAAAAATACTAAAGAGTGATTTACTTCAGCTATAGAATTAAAAAGAGATTTATTTAAGGAAAACAAAAAAAAATTCTCCGTCACTTAAAAATGGAAACAGACTATTAGTAATATAGTATCTAAATGATTACATTTCAACACTGAAATAAAATGAAGGTCAGCGAGATGGCTTGGCAGTAAATCACTTGGTGTGCATGAAGGAAAACATGAATTTGAATCTCTAGTACCTGCATAAAACTAAACATAGTAGTATTCATTTGTGATCCTGCAGTTCCCACAGTGGTATGGGAAAAAGGATAGGAGAATCCCTGGAAGATCATGGGCTAGCAGGTCCAGCATATGCACTGGCAAACAAAAAAAAAAAAAAGAGGAGGAGGAGAAGGAGGGAGGGAAAAGAGAAGAAGAAGAAGAAGAAGAAGAAGAAGAAGAAGAAGAAGAAGAAGAAGAAGAAGAAGAAGAAGAAGAAGAAAAAGAAGAAGAAGAAGAAGAAAAAGAAGAAGAAGAAGAAGAGGAGGAGGAGGAGGAAGAGGAGAAGGAAGAGGAGAAAGAGGAGGAGGAAGAGGAGGAGGAAGAAGAAGAAAGAAGAAGAAGAGAAAAGAAAAGTAAAAAGGAAAAGAAGAGAAAAGAAAAGAAAAGAAAGGAAAAGAAAAGAAAGAAATGCAAACTCTAATTCATACAGTATGGAAACTGAGAAACAACATCTGAATGTATTCTCTGGATTCATAGACACCTGGCACATACAAGCCTGCACACATAGAGACACACATACACATACACACACACACATTAAATTTTAAAAGTTATAAATAAGTTTATTGACCAACCAATTAAATATTGAAAATATGCATTCAGAGAAAGGATGCATAAAATGTTATTCCCAGATAGTATATTTAGATAAAACCATTAAGAAAAACACTAGCACAATGAAAAATGCAGTACCAAAAATTTGGGGTACCAAATGAGATTACTTTTGTTTCCAAATATTGAATGCTTGAGATTTCTCTTTCAAGTTTGATAGTTCATACCTTCATGGGATGAGTTCCTCTCTCTTCTGGTGAAATTGTTATCAAAATTTTCTCTTTCTACTTTTATGTCTTCTTTATTAGCAAGACCCAATTAGTTTAATTAGTTTCTTGCCTTAGCATGAGGGAAGATTATGTACCAGGAGAAGGGTAACTACACCAATGAAGAAAGTGACACCTTCCCCTAACAACCATTAACTGTCCAGTATTTCCATGAGGTTGGGTTGGGACTTCATAAACAATTCCCATATCTATCATGAAATGTTGATTGGTCCCATCTTATGAAAGTCTTAGCAGATGAAAAATTTGAGATTTCTATAGTATAAATGACAGTGCGTGTTTTAGGACATGTAAGAAGTCTCATTTTTAAGAGTCTAACAGTACTTTCATGTTTTTTAAAGTAGGGATAATGCTTCTTTCTCCCAGACCCTTCTAATCTCATCCCCTGCTCCACATCATATCCTTTTAGAAAATACTTTCTATAACTCAATTAGTTCAGTTAATGCTACCTATATGTGTATAGATATAGAGCCACGTATTAGAGACAGGACAACTTACCAAGGGTCATATCTCTCCAGGTACCTGATACTCCCATGCCCAGTAGCCATGAACTGCCAATAGCTCCTGAGATTAGGGCCTCTTAAATCACAACCACCAATCTATAGTTACATATTGTTGGGTTTGTTCATGTGTGTGTCTCATGCAAATAACCAGATCATCTGTGAGTTTATCAGTGCGACTGCCTTGCTATGTATGGAGGACACTGTATTTCAGTCGTCTTCCACTTCTGGGTTTCCATATCTTTCCTTACCATCTTCTGATATGTCAATATAACCTGTGGCAAGGGCTTTGCTATACACATTAAAGTATGTGCATTTAGTATTACTAACATTAAAATACTGACATTCTGTATGTGTATTTAGTATTACATTAAAATATTAATGTATACATTTGAATGTTGTTTTAATAGGCCACATTGTTGGAAAATATGGGTCTTATGAAATATGAGGAATTTTTGTCCATATTTGTGAGAGTGCAACTGACAAAACCAGTTTCATATGAGAGCATTACAGTGATTGACACAGACTTCAGTGACATCCCTGTTCGTCTGTATTTACCCAAAAGGAAGTCTGAAAGACAGAGACCAGCTGTGATTTACATTCATGGTGGTGCCTTTGTCTTGGGAAGCTTCAGTAAGTATAGTTTTTAAATGTAGAATTCACTTGACTGCATTTATTATAGTAAATGGAACTCTGTGCATTCTCATGACCTTGGTATACTTTCTCCAGCAGTGATGTAGTTTTCTCCTTTAAATAGCTGATAGGATAATTATGTTTGTGTTTTACAGCATGAATACAATTTTATTCTCTTTAAGTGATTATGTTTTGCCAATAAATTTTGACATTTTTTTCTGTTAAGATTTTATCATAAATTTATCCTTTATTATTCCCACCTCTTTGTCTAATCACTAGATACACAGTTTCTGTAAGAAATTACACAAGCAAGAATATGTTGACTGATTTTAACTACAACTAAATTTTTCACTTATATTCAGAAAAGTAACTTAAAGTTTAGTTGTAAATATATCAAATATGAGTGACTTTATTAAGCTTTGCATAAGGGAAAAAGTTTATTTTTAAGAATTACCCCAAGAAGTATATATAGTAAGTTAAAGTTCCATTATTAAAAATTACAAGATCTCTAAAAGATCTTTAAGGATTATGTTACTATCTAGTTTTACATTATAGTGATGATTATATTGTCTTCTAGAGTTCTGATTTAAAGCCACTTTAATAGACATGGTAGTAGTTATTTCAGGAGAGTCAAGGCATACACTTTTTCCTCTCCCAGAAAAAAAGTCAACAAAAGAATGATTTGTTATTACTAAAGGTTTGGGATTATGATCTTCACCATTGCTCAGTGGTCACTGCTGGTGCAATATTGCCTGGTGTAGTTTCTTTCCATTCTGCTCAGGCACACGCCTTCTCCTAATGAAACTGACCCCAGACAAGAACAGAGCATGATGCTTGTAGACTATGCTCTGCAGCTTGGGTCATATGAGTGAGCAACACAAAGAACCCATTGGATGTTTTCTGAGAGAACACAGCAAGTGATCAGAATGCAAGCTTGCTTATTTCACTGTGATCAAACTAATATTGTCTTCTGGCCCAGCTCAGGAGTAATATACTAGGCAGGAGATACAATGGTCTTGTTACTCCAATTTTCCTATATGAGGTGACAGAGGTGTTGATGGTTTCCATCAAGTAACCACTATTCAAATAAGCTATGATTTATAGATGTGTCTCGGTTCTCATTGCTTGGCTTTTATGAAGCTCCACTTTACACTCATTTCTTCCATTCCAGAGATGCTGCCTTATGATTCCATAAACCGATGGACAGCCAACAAACTTGATGCTGTTGTTATGGCTCCAGAGTAAGAGACCTGGTGATCTTTATTTTTGTGGTCTTTGCCCTCCTAGGATAAATTTGGTTTATAGTCCAAGTCTATCAGTCCTCAATGGTGGCTGGTCTATTGCTAGTGAATTTTGGTTTATTATATTTTTTCCTTAGTACTATAATATCAGTGAATCTTCAACAAGGCTCAATTTTGCTTTCGTCTCTGCCATGGTAGACACCTGTGAGATACAGAGGAGTCTTTGTCCATAAAGCAGTGATAGCTCTGAGAACAGAAAAAGCCTACATAGGTAATATATCTCCAATCTATACCCATCTATACCCATCATATCTGAGGGGCATTGGGCTTTATTTGACATAATAACAAAACAATGTATGTTAGAGATATTCCTGGGTCCAAAATATTAGAACCAATGCTGGGACCATTCAAATATTGCAAGAATCTTTTAAATGTCAGATCTTAGTATTTTATGACTTTTGCTGTTCAAATGCCCAGCAATATACTAGAAAGTTTTATATATGTCTGTTACTTTATGACCTACTTGGTATATTCTGTATTTCATAAATCCCATCATGAAGTTGGAGAAAATTAGCTTTTACTTGCTAATATTATAGTATAGAAAATAGTTTACAAAATTTTAGACTTGTGCAGAAACTCTATAAAGAATTTTGACTGGCAGTATTATAGTTAAGTTGCAAAGACTAAAAGTTCAGTATTGTCCTGTTCACAGCTCCTTCTTCAAAGCAAATGGAATTACTTATGTTTGAGAAATTTCTAAAGAGTAATGATAATTTGCCTTCCTAATTATAATTTAACCAATATTTCCACATCACAATTTAAAGATTTTTTTAAGCAGAGTACAATAATGTAAATCTAGTTTAAGCATTCTATAGTTTTTTTAGACAATTTTTGTACTTACTCTGAAGTATAATATTTTAATGTTGCTTGGTTGATGCTAAGCTACTCAGAAACACTTAGATACATCTTAAAATTTAAAAGTTCACAAGGAATGTCTGAATATTATTGTTTGTTATAGAACTGTGATTAATTGAAGAAATAAATGGATATTTTAGTGTCTAAAAGTGAGAGTTAAAAAGTGAGACAGCTCAACTGAATTGTGATTCTTTAATAGAACACAGTGAGAAGTGGGTAAGAAGGGGGAATGTACAAATTGTGATACTATTTTGTCTTAAGACTTACAGTATAATAGTAATATACTTTACATGTTCATATATCAAACTTTTAATTTTAATTCAAATCACATGTTTTTTAAAATTAATTATTTTTTATTATTTATTTATTTGTATAAATTAATTTATTTTTTATACTCTATATTCCATTTTCACCCCCCAAAACACCCCCCAACTGCCCTGTATCCCATACTTCCTCCCCCCAGTCTCCACATTGATGCCCTCACCCCTTACCCCACCTGACTTCTAAATTCCTGAGGCCTCCAGTCTCTTGAGGTAACCCTCATCATCTCTGAATGAACACAGACTCAGAAATCCTCTACTGTATGTGTGTTGGGGGCCACATATCAGCTGGTGTATGCTGTCTGTATGGTGGTCCAGTGTTTGAGAGATCTTGGGGGTCCAAATTAATTGAGACTGCTGGCCTTCCTACAGGGTCCCCTTTCTCCTCAGCTTCTTTCAGCCTGCCCTAATTCAACAACAGGTGTCTAGCTGCTTCTGTCCATTGGTTGGGTGCACATCTGCATCTGACTCTTTCGGCTGCTTGTTGGATCTTTCAGAGGGCAGTCATGATAGGTCCTTTATTATGAGTGCTCCATAGCCTCAGTAATAGTGTCAGGCATTGGGACCTCTCCTTGAGCTAAATCCCACTTTGGGCCTGTCTCTGTACGTCAGGATCCTCACTATTTCTATCTCTGTAATTCTTTCAGATGGGAACAATTATGGGTCAGAGATGTGACTGTGGGATGGCAGCCCCATCCCTCACTTGATGCTCTGTCTTCCTGCTGGAGGTGAGCTATATAAGTTCCCTCTCCATTCTGTTGGGCATTTCATCTAAGGTCCCTCCCATTGATTTTTGAGAGTATTTTACCTCCCAGGTCTCTGGTGCATTCTGGAGGGTCCCTTCAACCTCCTATTTCCTGAGGTTGCCTAGACAACCCATTCTTTCTGCTAGCCCTCAGGGCATCAGTCCTTTTCCCTCACCCAATACCACATCAGGTTTCCCTCTCCCTCCCACAACACCCCTCCTGTCTACTTTCCCTCCCAAGTCCCACTTGTGATAGATTTCTTCTCTCTTCCAAATGGGACTGAGGTGCCCTCACTTTGGCTTGCTGAACTTTTTGAGTTCTGTGGACTGTATCTTTGCTATTCTGTACTGTTTTTTTCTAATATCCACTTATTAGTGAGTACATACCATGCACATCTTTTTGGATCTGAGTTATCTCACTCAGGATGATATTTTCTAGTTTCATCCATTTGCCTGCAAAACTCAGGATGTCCTTGTTCTTTATAGCTGAGTAGTATTCCATTGTGTAAATGAACCACAGTTTCTGTATCTACTCTTCTGTCATGGGACATTTAGGTTGTTTCCAGCTTCTGGGTATCACAAATAAGGCCACTATGAACATTGTGGAACATATATCCCTGTGGCCTGGTGGGGCATCTTTTGGGAATATTCCTAAGAGTGGTATTGCTGGGTCTTCAGGAAGTTCTATTTCTAATTTTCTGAGGAAACTCCAGATTGATTTCTAGAGTGGTTGTACCAGTTTGCAATCCTACCAGCAATGGAGGAGTGTTCCTCTTTCTCCACATCCTCTCCAACATGTGTTGTCTCCTGAGGTTTTGATCTTAGCCATTCTGATTTGTGAAAGGTGGAATCTCAGGGTCGTTTTGATTTGCATTTCTCTGATCACCAAGGACTTTGAACATTTTTTAGGAGCTTCCCAGCCATTCAATATTCTTCAGTTGTGAATAATTCTTCAGTTAGTTTTATACCCCATTTTTTTGATTGAGTTGTTTGGTATTTTGGATTGATTAACTTTGCAGTTCTTTATATATTTTGGATATTAGTCCTCTCTCAGTTGTGGGCTCAGTGAAGATTTTTTTCCAATCTGTAGGTCCCAATTTGTTTTATTGACTATGTCCTTTGCCTTACAGAAGTTTTGCAGTTTATTGAGGTCCAATTGATCAATTCTTCATCTCAGAGCATGAGCTATTGGAGTTCTGTTTTAAAAAGTACCCCCTGGGCCAATGAGTTCAAGGCTCTTTCTCACTTTCTCTTCTGTTAGATTCAGTGTATCTGGTTTTATGTTGAGGTCCTTGAACCACTTGGACTTGAACTTTGTACAAGGTGATAAATATGGGTCTATTTTCATTCTTCTACATACAGACAACCATTTAGATCAGCACCATTTACTGAAAATGCTTTCTTTTTTCCATTGTATATTTTTGGCACCTTTTCAAAGATCAAGTAACTATAAGTGTATGGTTTTACTTCTGGGTCTTCAATTCTATTCCAGTGATCAACATGTCTGTCTCTGTACCAATACCATGTAGTTTTTATCACTATTACTCTCCAGTAAAGCTTGAGGTCAGGAATGATGATTCCCCTAGGCATTCTTTTATTGTTAAGAATTGTTTTCACTATTCTGGGTTTTTTGCCTTTCCAGATGAATTTGAGAATTGCTCTTTTCAAGACCTTGAAGAATTGTGCTGGGATTTTGATGGGGATTTCATTGAATCTATAGATTGCCTTTGGTAGGATGGACATGTTTATTATGTTAATTCTGCCAATCCATGAGCATGGGAGATATCTCCATGTTCTGAGATCTTCTTCAATTTCTTTCTTGAGAGATTTGAAGTTATTGTTATACAGGTCTTTCACCTGTTTGGATAGAGTTAGCCCAAGGTATTTTATATTATTTTTGGCTATTGTGAAGGAGTTATTTCCATAATTTCTTCCTCAGACTGTTTATCATTTGTATAAAGGAAGATTACTGATTTATTTGAGTTAATTTTATATCTGGCCACTATGCTGAAGTTGTGTATCAGCTGGAGAAGTTCTCTGATAGAATTTTTGGGGTCACTTTTATGTACTATCATATATCATCTGCAAATTGTGATACCTTTATTTCTTCTTTGCCAGTTTGAACCCCTTGATTGCTTTGTGTTGTCTTATTGTTCTAGCTAGCACTTTGAGTACTTTATTGAATAGATATGGGGAGAGTGGACATTCTTGTCTTCTCCCTGATTTTTGTGGGATTGCTTCAGGTATCTCTCCATTTAATTTGATGTTGGCTATTGGTCTGTAGTAAATTGCTTTTATTATGTTTAGGTATAGGCCTTGAATTCCTGATCTCTCCAATACTTTTAGCATATGAAGGTGTGTTGTATTTTGTCAAATGCTTTTTCTGTATCTAAGGAGATGACCATATGATTTTTTTCTTTGAATTTGTTTATATAGTAGATTACATTAATGAATTTTCATATATTAAAGCAACCTTGCATCCCTGGGATGAAGCCTACTTGATCATGGTGATTGATGGTTTTAATGTATTCTTGTATTTGGTTTGCAAAAATTTTATTGAGTATTTTTGCATCGATATTCATAAACAAAATTGGTCTGAAGTTCTCTTTTTCAGTTCGGTCCTTGTGTGGTTTCGGTATCAGATAATTGTGACTTCATAGAATGAGTTAGGTAGTTTTCCTTCTGTTTCTATGTGATGGAATAGTTTGAGGAACATTAGTATCAGGTCTTCTTTGAAGGTCTGGTAGAATTCTGCATTAAAGTCATCTAGCTCTGGGCTTTTTTTGGTTGGGAGGTTTTTAATGACTTCTTCTGTTCTCTTGTGTGATATGGGCCTGTTTAGATAGTTTACCTGCTGTTGATTTGACTTTGTTATGTTGCATCTGCCTAGAAAACTATCCACTTCATCTACATTTTCCACTTTTGTTGAGTATAGATGTTTATAGTAGGATCTGACAATTTTTTGAATTTCTTCTATTTCTGTTGTTATGTCTCCCTTTTTATTTCTGATTTTGTTAATTTGAATACTGCCTCTGGGCCCTTTATTTAGTTTGGCTAGGAGTTTATCTATCTTGTTGATCCTCTCAAAGAACCAGCTTTTGATTTTGTTGTTTCTTTGTATTGTTTTCTTTGTTGCCATTTGGTTGACTTCTACACCAAGTTTGTCTAATTCCTGCCTTCTAAGTCTCTTGGGTGATTCTTCTAGAGTTCTCAGGTGTGCTGTTAAGTTGTTAGTGTAAGATATCTCCAGTTTCTTTACAAGGGCACTAGTGTTATGAACTTTCTTCTTAGCATGGCTTTCATTGTGTCCTATAAGTTTGGGTATGATGTGTCAACATTTTCATTAAATTCCAGGAAGTCTTTAATTTCTTTCTTTTTCTTTTTATTTGTTTCCTGACCAGGTTGTCATTGAGTAGAGAATTGTTCAGTTTCCACTTGTATGTGGGCTTTCTGTAGTTTTTGCTGTTATTGAAGGCCAGCCTTAGGTCATGGTAATCTGATAGGATGCATGGTATTATTTCAATCTTCTTGTATGTGTTGAGGGTTGTTTTGTGACCAATTATATGGTCGATTTTGGAGAAGGTACCATGAGGTGCTGAAAGAAGGTGTATTCTTTTGTTTTAGGGTGAAATGTTCTGTAGATATTTGTTAAATCTGTTTGGTTCATAACATCTTTTAGTTTCACTGTGTTTCTGTTTAGTTTCAATTTCAATGACCTATCCATTGGTGAGAATGCGGTGTTGAAATCTCTCACTATTATTGTGTGAGGTTCAATGTGTGTTTTGAGTTTTAGTGAAGTTTCTTTTATGAGTTTGGGTGCCCTTGCATTTGAGGCATAGATGTTCAGAATTGAGACTTTCTCTTGATGGATTTTCCTCTTGATGAATATGAAGTACACTTATTCATCATGCTTGATAAATTTTGGTTGAAAGTTTATTTTGTTGGTTATTAGGATGGCAACTCCTGCTTGTTTCTTGAGACCATTAGTTTGGAAGACTTTTTCCATCCTTTTTTCTATGAGATAGTGTCTGTCTTTGTTATTAAGGTGTGTTTCTTATATGTAGCAAATGCTGGATTTTCTTTGTGTATCCAGTGTGTTAGCTTATGTCTTTTTATGAGTTGAGTCTAATAATATTAAGAGATATTAAAGAAAGATGACTGTTGGTTCCTGATACGTTTGTTTTTGTAGGTGGCTTTATGTGCTTGTGGCTCTCTGCTTTTGACTTTGTACTGAGATGCTTAATATCTTGTCCTGTTGCAGGTATCTTCCCTGTATTGGAGTTTTCCTTCCAGGATCCTCTGGAGGGCTGGGTTGGTAGATAGATACTGTTTGAATTTAGTTTTGTCCTGAAATATTTTGGTTTCTCCATCTATGTTGATTGAGAGTTTTGCTGGGTATAGTAGCCTGGGCTGGCATTTGTGTTCTCTAAGAGTCTGCATGACCTCTGACCAGGCTCTTCTGGCTTTCAATGTCTCTGATGAGAAATCTGGTGTAATTCTGATAGATCTACCTTTGTATGTTACTTGGCCTTTTTCCCTTGCAACATTTAATCTTTCTTTGTTCTGTGCATTTAGTATTTTGATAATTATGTGACAAGAAGATTTTCTTTTCTGATCCCATTTATTTTGTGTCTATAGACTTCTTGTGCCTTTGTGTCCATCTCTTTCTTTTGGTTGGGGAAGTTTTCTTCTTCTATGATTTTGTTGAAGACATTTTCAGGTCCTTTGAGCTGGGAATCTTTGTTCTCCTCTATTCTGGTTATTCTTGGGTTTGTCTTTTTCATTGTGTCCTGAATTTTCTGGATGCTTTGGGTAAGGAGTTTTTTATGTTTTGAATTTTCTTTGACAGTTGTGTCAATCTCTTCTACCATATCTTCTACAGGTGAGATCCTCTCTTCTATCTCCTGTATTATTTACATCTGTAATTCCTGACCTCTTTCCTAGGTTTTCCATTTCTAGTTTTGCCTCCATTTGCATTTTCTTTATTGTTTATACTTCCACTTTTAGGTCTTCGATCATTTTATTCAATTCCTTCACCTGTTTCCCTGTGTTTTCCTGTATTTCTTTCAGTGAGTTATTGATATCCTCCTTAAAGGACTCTATTATCTTCATGAGATAGGATTTTAGGACAGATTCCTGATTTTTAGGTGTGTTGGTATATTCAGGGTTTGCTGTGGTGGGAGAACTGTGTTCTGATGATGGCCACATATTTCAGCTTCTGTTGCTTATGGCCTTGTGTTTGCCTTTCCCCATCTGGATATCCCTGGTTTTGTTGGTCTGGGTGACTGTATGGAGTCTGCCTTTTTTGTCCCTGAGTTGTGTCAGGTCTCCTGGTAGGCCTGTGACACTGGCTATATCAGACCACCTGTGGGGCCTTCCAACTGGAAGGTCTTCACAGGAGCAGAGAAGTTGCTGATCTGTTGCCCTAACTCCAGTAGATCTCCTTGGAGGCCATCAGACAACTGCTCTGAGTGCAGCCAGTCCTCAGCTGCTCTGAGTGCAGTGGGTCTTCTAGGATGGATCAGGATATGAAGTCTTCATGGGAGCAGACTAACTAGGGGGTCTTCTCCAAAGGCAAGGACAGGGAGGAAAGTGTGGAAGGGATAGAAGGGGAGTGTTATTCGGGAGGGCATGGGTTTGGTGGGTGATGGGTCCAGAATCTTCCAGGCTCCCAGGAGCAGTTCTGGGACCCAGAGGTGGAGGAAGGGAGGAAGAGTTCTTACCAACTGCTCTGAGTGTAGCAGGTTCTCTAGGATGGATCAACATATGGAATCTTCATGGGAGCAGACCAACTAGGGGTCTGCCCCAGCAGCAAGGCCATGTTTATTACATAAAATTCTACTATTCGGTGGTATTTTGAGCTAAATAAATTTCTAATTAAAGACAGATACCAATGTTTTTTTCTAAGTTTTTCTAATTTTAAATTCCTTGAATTATCTAATCAATGATCATGAATTGTTTATGAATCCCTGACTCTATTGAGGGCCTGGTGAAGCTTACAGATTTTCTGAGGGCAAAGATGTATCCTATCTCACTCTTCTCCCAATAGAAACAATACCCTAAAATAAACCCTTTAAACCAGAATCTACTTCTTGTTTTAAAATTGAAATTTCTAGTAAGCCCAGGTTCAGTTGATGGAATTAAATGTTGAAAATGGGATAATTAAAAATAAAATCTGGGAAAATTGAGAGATAATTGAAAATATAAACAATCATAATTTCTCCACTGGTTTTGTTTGTGTGTTTGTACCTTTAAAGCTGCAGGCTTGCTCCTCAGCATTTATTTCCAGCTGCCCTTGAAGATTGTATTCTTGTGATCAAGTTCTTTCTTCAGGATAAAGTTCTTGCAAAATATGGAGTGGATCCCACTCGCATCTGTATTTCTGGAGACAGTTCTGGGGGCACCTTGGCAGCATCAGTGACACAACTGGTATGCTATATGTATTATATATACTAGAAACCAGCACAGTTTAGTCTTAGAAGAAATCATTTGAATGTTGTGATTGCATGATATCTGGACTGTAATCTATACAATGTAAAATAACCCAGTAAATTTATTCTTTTTTACATGATTTTAGCTTTAGTTTTGGCTTTAAGTAAGTAATATTAAATAAGGATTTCATAATAATTTTCTCTCTCTCATCTATCTCTATCTGTCTGTCTGTGTATCTACCTCTATCTATCTCTATCTCTGTGCTTATGTATGTGTGTGTGTTTACTGAGCATTGAATCCAATGTTCAATGTTGTGTACTAGCTAGACAAATGGTCTACCATGAAAGTATGTAATTACCTCCTTTTAAACTCTTCTCAAGTTAGCCTACCAAGTTTAAAAATATACTAAGGACTATGAACTACCATTTAATATAAGTTTTACTGTTAATTTTTAATGATAAATTGTAAAATCTCTTGTGGTGTTGGTATCACTGTACTTGATGTGTATTAATTGCTTTCTTGTCTCTGTGACTAGAAAAGATGACAAAAAGTACCTAAAGGAGAAATGAGTTAGGGGCTCATGGTGTGACAAGGTACAATATATCATGGTAGAAAAGCCATGGAACTGGGAGGGGATTTATCTCTGGATGGAGCAGGAGGGTGGAGCTGTTTGCTTACATTTCTCCAGGACACACAGAAAGAGTCATGAAGCAGAGGACATGAATAAATGGAGCCCAGTGATTTGTTCTTCCTGACTCGCTCAGCTTGCTTTCTTATATTTGCAAGATGGAAACCCCCATAATGGGTGAGGGGTATCAATCACTTGTTAGAATATACTGCATAGTCTCACCCATAGGCTAATCTAAGGGAAGCATTTTGTTTGTTCTCTCTTCTCAAATGAATCTAGCTTTTGCCATGTTTTCAAACAAAATAAAGCAAAACAAAACCAGCCAGTGCATTTGAGTTTTTGCCACTTTGACATAGAAACACATCATTATTCAACTCTAGCCTTTCCTCTCTTATTTATTCCTAATATCTTACATTAATATTATTATACCAATATTCAACACAGTCCAACTTCAAAGTCCCGCAATCTTTACAAATTCCAAGACTTTGACAGTTCAGTCACTATAAAATATTCAAAGTCTCTCTTCAATTCCAAAGTCTATTATTGTGGGATTCTGTAAAATTATTTAAATACTTTTGTATTCCAAGAAGGAAGAATCAGTGTTGATTGTTCCAGGTAACCAAAAATTTCACTTTAGTGGTTCTTAATTCAGAATATCACATAAATGGCCATGATAGAATCTTTAAGAGATTTTCAAATTTCTGGACAAATGCTGCTTACTAGCTCGATCCTCATCGCTTGCTCAGTCAGCTTCATTATACAGTACAACCCACCCAGAAGCTATGTTGTCCACAATGGGATGGGCACTCCTACAGCAGTCACTAGTTATAAAATTATGCCACAGTTTGTCAGAAGCTGATCTTACAGAGACATTTTCCAAATAGTTTTATCTTCTCAAATATCTAAAGTTTGTGCTAATTTGACAAAAACTCATCAGGACACCCATCAAGTACACTTTGTGTTGCCCATATATTCTTGGATGTTTCAGATTTGCTCAAGGCAGAGAAGTCACCAAAGGCCACGTCTTTAAAGTAAACAGACTCCCTCTTTCCCAACATCCATCAAAAATCAACAACTCCTTTGAGAGAGTGAGTCTTTGAGAAGCCAAATTTAATGATGTTTAAGGATTGACATATATTATTTGCTAAGCAAATTTAATAATCTTCATAGACACTAGAAATCTAAGCATGTGTATACTTTAATTTGTGTTCTCAGGAAGGGCATAACCACATTTGTAATGATATTACTTTTTTATATAGATAAATATAACATCTCTTTGTACTTTTACTTTTTTCTTTTAAATTTTTACTTAACTTTATCATGTTTTACATGTATGAGTGGTTTTGCCTGCATGTATATTTGCACCCCATGTGCATGCAATGCTCACAGAGGCCAGAAGATGGCAGTGTATTCTGCAGAAACTGGAGCTATTGACAGTTTTGAGCCACCATGAAGGCACTGGGATTCTAGGGAAATGCCAGGGCCAAGAAGCAGGAGAGAGTGGGTTGGTGAGCAGGGGGAGGGGAAGGGAATATGAGAGGTTATTTTTGTTTTTTGTTTGTTTTTTTTTCCAGAGGAGAAACCAGGAAAGGGGAGAACATTTGAAATGTAAATAAAGAAAATATCTAATAAAAAAAAGAAAATGGTAAAAAAAAAAAAAAAAAAAAAAAAAAAAAAAAAAAAAAAAAAAAAAAAAACAACAACAAAAAACAAAAACATAAATTTGGATCTTCTACAAATGCAGCAAGTGTTCTCACCTGCTGATACATTTCTATAGCTTGGCAACATGTCTGTCGTTAATAGCAAATTATAATACTTTTTACTGGAAAATAAAAGAATATATGATTTTAGAACTTCCAAGAGCTATCTGTTGCTAATTAATTTTGCAGAATATTTTTCTTTTTAATTCATAATTCTATTGGTTGACCAAAGATACTAAGCTTCATCTTAGCTAAATCTTTAGGACACCTCTCTTCGTCGATGATTTTTCTCTTCAATTTTCTTTTGTTTCTTTTATTGAGAAAAAATAAAAGAGTTCCTGTTTTAGAAATATGATAAAATCATATCTTAGGCTATATTACATTATTAAACTATGCATATCTATATAGAGTTTTGTCTGTTCCATTTCTAAAATTCCTAAGGTATTCCAGTGTTACAGTATAGCCTTTGATATTTACCTTATTTATCAAGGAAGTGTCTCTCAGTCAAACTCAGATCTCACTAATTTGGCTGTACTTGCTAGCCAACTTACTTTAATGATCCATGGTCTGCTTTCCCAGGCTGGAATAGCACACAGCAGGTCTACATGTCACATAAATGGGTTCTGAAGAACAAAACTCTGGCTCTAATGTTTTGTGAGGCAATAACTTTAACAGACAATACATGTTCCCCCACATCACACTGGCCATTTAAATACCAATGAAAGTACTTTTGCTTACATGCAGAATCACTGGCGTTGTGTGTCTTGTGCTTAGATATGTATTTTATGCTTAGCAGAGGAGTGGAAGTGAGCTCAGATTATGTCACTATTACAACTATTACACTACTACTATTACAGGAGGGATGTGCACATTCCATCAACATCTATAGTTTTAACTTACTGCAAAGTAACAAAGGATAGATTGTTAAAACATTATGGCTCATCCATTTTCTCATGATCTTTAGTTGCCATGTAAATGGTTAAAGTGGGAAATAACATAAGGAAGAGAGAATGTGGAGGGGTTCATTTGCTTCTTTATTGGAAGCAAGCTCTGATTTCAGGAGAAGCTGAGGCTATTACATCTTCAGGATCTTCAATTTTTTAGCATCTCACATTCAAATCTGGAATATGGTCTCAGAATTCTGGTGAATTTAAAAGGGTAGAGAAGTAAAGCAGACTCTGAGATGGATAGAATTAAATATGCTATTGAAATGAAGTAGTTATTGTGGGATGTACATACCAACATGGGTGAAACACACATGTCAACTCCTGCACTCACCTACATGATACACTGTTCTATTAAGTTCAATTGCATAGAACTGCATGTAAAAGAAATTATTAAGAATTTTAAGTTATAGCTGCTAAGCTTTTAAACAAACATGAGGTCCTCTGGATGTAGGGATTTTGACAAGCTCTTGGCTGCTCTTTCACACATGGTAACCTCTAATGTACTGCCAGTAGAAAAAATGTTATTACACTATTCTAAACCATGCTATTGAAAACCAATACAAAATGTTAGAGATTACATATGCAAAAAGAGGCCATGCATTTGGATCAGATCAAGGAGGCATGTAAGAGACGGTCTCAAAGAGGAAAAGGAAGAAAGAAATCATATAATTATATTATAAACTCAAAATCAAAAGCAGTAACTAAAATGTGTTACTTCACTGAGGAAGATTATTATATTTTTTTACATTAATCCTCTAGCTTATTAGGTTCATATGTCTAATTGAAATTTTTTGTGAAGTTTCAGAATGAGGAGTCATGTTGTTGAATATGACATCATTTTTGTATCCTGAATTAAAAAAGGAAGTATTAAATAAACAATTTCAGCTTTGTCTACATAGGTAGATTTACATGCTATCATATTTCATTTCTCTTTTGACCATTGGAAATTAGTTTCAGTTATTTTTAAAGGAATAATAGTCTCACCTTACTCATATCCCTTTAGTCAGTTTGTATATAGGGTAAGAAGTGCATGCTGGTGCATGCTCATATGTCAAGAGGCACATCCATTTTTGGATGATGTTTTTGTGAAGCTCAATATGAGTGTATTTTCCTTCCCTGAAGGCTCAACTTTCTTCCACGGGTTTGTGCAGCACTTAACCATACTGCCTATATTAATTACAAGACATACTTGTTAAATAGCTGCTACCTGCTTTTAAATACTGTTTTTCTGCTTGCAGTGATGACATCTGTCATTTTTTAAAAGTATAAAAAGCTCAAAATAGTATTAATTGATTCATCCTTGTATGCAGTGTCTGGAGGGGACAGAAGTGGGCACTTAATCCTCTGGCTGGAATTACAGACAATTGTGAGGCACCACATGAGTGCTAGGAATGGATATCAGGACCTCTAGAAGAACAACCAGTGCTATTGACTGAGCCATTTCTCCAGTTCCAAAACTATATATTTTTATATAGTGTAGGAGTCCGGCCGGCGGACCCTCACTCCGTTGGGTGTTCTTGGACAGGAAATTATTGAGTACCTGTGAACACAAGTGGTAAGAGAGAAAGAAGACAAGGATGCCAGGTAGCTGTGTCGAGCTGTGTATCTACTTAGAGGATCACTCGGTTTAAATAACCACACTCAGGAATGAGACCCAGGGGAAATCGAAAGCTGCCCATCTAACATAAACACGAGGTAATCCATATAACCATAAACACCAGACCTGAGGAGGATCTTGAAAGGAAAGTCCTACAAGCTTTTAACGTAAACATGAGACCTGTCAGTCTTTGATCTCAGGAGCTGCAGTCAGTGTTCCGCACTGCGGGTGGCCAGCTCCAGCTTCCAGCCTGTCTGGGACTGCTTACAGATTCCAAATCACTCTCAAGCAAAGGGGGAAGGAGTCTACAAAATAGTATGACACATGGTCTTTAATGTAATGTGAGAATTGAACATTGGTGCATTGGAATTAAGGTTCTGTGAGTTTAGGAAGTGAATCTCTTGCTTAGGTGTTTGCATGCACAAACATACAGGTGCACACTTACAAGTAAAATGAAAAATGCACCAGGGCACCTGCAATAATTGTTACCAGACTGATAACCTTGTGGTTATCAGTATTGTTACTGGCAGTATAGGGTCATTAGAGGGACATTTTATACACCATGTAACTGAAGAAGATTAAATTTGACCTAAGTCTTGAAAGAAGGATGTTGGAGTCTAGATTAGTAGAGAGTATAAGAGAAAAAGTATGACTATAAGGAATGAAACATTTGTGAAAAATGCTGTGTACTGCAGTGGGAATACTAAGACCTGCACCAATACTGCCTACCAGCAGATTCTGTCCATGCTGCTTCCATTCCATGCATTCTGCTTTGTCCACCACACTGGGAGGAATAAGGGATTTCTACTCAACCCTTGCTACACCTGCTTCTTTATTTCTTCGGGATGTCTACTAAAGTTTATAAAGGTAGCTTCGTGAAAAGTCTCGAAATAATTCAAAAAGCATATCACATGGTGGTTATTATACACCTCTTTTCATGAACGGGCTTTTCTAGCTGGGAGAGAGGGGATAACCATTCAACTGCAGTGGTTTTTCCATCCCAGGGTCCTGTACAGTGCAATGAAGGAGAGGGTCTCCAGGTTCATAGAAAGCTGACAACATTGACTCTGGGATAATAGTAACTGACTTAAAACTCTGTGAGATATAAAAGACTGAAAAAGGCAGCAGTTTTGTTAACATGTCTTCCATCTGGACCCTTATGATCAAATCAGACTCCATGATTTCTCTGACTTGTTAATGGATAAAATATTTGTGGTTACTACTCAGATTTCCATGGTGTTAATAAATCCAAGCAATGATAAGACTTCAATTACTGACCTTTTATATAGAAAGAATCCTTATGAGTGAAGGTCCTATTCACCAGAGCTTCTGGGACATTTGGCATGTGATATTCTGAAAGTATTTTAGTGTACCAGGAATCACTGTTTTGGGGTTTCTCATCACAAAGGATGGTGGTTTTAGGAAGTGCTTAGAGGTAAGGGCAAACATCCTCGTATCTTACAAATTAACACAAAGACATTGAAGAAGTAAATGTATGGGGCTCAGGATAGGGCTAGAGATCCCTGCAAATCCAGACACACCCTACCTCAGCTCTTTCCATTATGCTCACCTGTTGATTTGCTGGCATCTCTTGGTTTCTCTTGATATGAATTTTGTGTTTGAAATACTGCTGAGAAAGTCATTATTCTCTTTTTTTCTTAACGTGTGATAGATTTAATAATTTTTCTCTTTTTTGTGTGTCTGTGTGGATTAATATTCATGTAAGTGTGCATGTTTGTTTGCCCTTGCATGTACATATGTTGTACATACATGTGTTTAAGCATGTGGCAGTCAGCTGTTCCCTCATTTTCTTTTCCATTCTTTATTTTTTCTTTCTGAGATAGGCTCTTACTGTTGGCCTCTATCTTGAGAGGTAAATGATTTTGGCCTTCAAAATCACACACACACATACACACACACACACACACACACACACACACATGTGCATATCTATCTATCTATCTATATCTATCTATCTATCTATCTATCTATCTATCTATCTATCTATCTATCTATCTATCTACCTGTCTGTCTGTCTATCTATCTATCTATCTATCTATCTATCTATCTATCTATCTATCTATCTATCTATCTACATCATAAGTACTTTCCACTGATCCTGGATCTCATCAGGATCATCTATTAGATTAAATAGCCAATAAACTCAGATGTTCATCTCTTTCTCTACCCTAGTACTGGGGCGAGACTCCCACTATAGCTAGTTCTAATTTCAGATCATGCTCCTGAGGTTTATTCTGGCAAAAATATTAATAATTGAGACATCTACCCAGAACTCCATTTCACTTAACTCATAAGTTTCTTGTATATCTCAATGAGCCATGAAAATCTTAAACTGAAGCATAATCTTCCTGTTCCTCAAGTATCATCAGCAGGAATTAACTCGATTGGGGACCATGCTAATTATACATGAGAGAGCTATTGATTGTCTTAGCCTCAGTTTTACTCTCATGCTATGTATTGTCCAAATGATCTGAGACACTGAATTTAATTTGGAAAATTACCAGCCTAAAGACACTGGGAAGGATCAAAAGTCTGACAACATTTTCTTAGGAAAAAAATTCTTTCTTTATTTTCCTTATGAACTTGTTAGACTGTGTGTCTATTGTGTGTGCATTTTAGAGCTTGTCAGATAATTTTTCTTGGGATGTGCTGTTGAGAGTTCAATTAGTTCTCATTTTATGTAAATTAACTTCTTTGATGGAGGCCTGTCCTTGACCTAAACAGATTGCAATCTGCCCTGTTGAGGGCTGGAGGGCTGTACTGACAGACATTTGTAGTTGTGATTATACTGTATAAACACATGTGCTGCCTAAGTGATGATCCTTGGGAGGCCACTTCACAATTTCTCATGAAGCGAGCAGGACTAGAAAATGAAAGGAAAGAGTTTCCTTACAGCTACAAACTCAGAATACTTAGCATTTCTGGTAAAGACAGATTACACATAAAATGCTCGACTACTTCCTTCTGCCTTTCTGATTTTTGCATTCTTTGTATTTTTCTGTCATGTTAGAATACTGATTAGCTAAAGGCAAGACATATGATAGTACTGTTGTCAACATGTAACAACAAATGGTTATGGCCATTTGAATGAGTTTTGACACGCTGTTTTATTCTATTTATTGTTTCTGTTCCTTTAGTTACTATATGTCAAATATTATTATAAACAAGTTGGGCATCATGGCATATGCCTATATCTAGATCACTTGGGAGGCAGTATATTTTATATAGATAAAAATAACTTGTCACCAAAAACTAAAAGAAAATATTTTTAAACATAACCTTTCTGTCATGTTCAGTCAGACTCTTCATATCATGGTCTTATTTGCTTGCCATGTGTGAATGAATGTGTGTGAATAGGGGAGTGCATATCACTTTTTCACTGAAGAAGATGGAATGACATGCTCATGTTTCAAACAACAAGCAAATATGAGAGTAATTACTGTTTTAGGCTTGTAAATTTATTTATCTCAAGTTATTAAAACAAAGGTGCCAATCCTTCTGCATAAAAGCTATTGAATCATTAACACTCATACTGTATTAAATTTACAGCTAAAGGATGATTGAGAATACAAAAACAAAATTAAGGCACAAACTTTGCTGTATCCTGGACTACAGTTACTTGATACCTTAATGCCATCGAGAAAATGAATATGGTCCCTTTATGATGAGGAAGGTAGGAATTAAGTTGGCATGTCTATATTTATCAGAAGATAAAGAATTGTACAAGACAGTACTGAGAAATGCTCATGTGCCTCAAGACTCAAGACATTTGTTCAAGTTTGTTAACTGGAGTGACTTCCTTCCTAAGAAGTATAAAAAGAACCATGTTTACACTGAACCAGTTCTTGGAAAATTGGATGCATCCCATCCAGGACTTGTGGATAGTAGAGTATCACCTTTGTTAACCAATGATTCCCAGTTACGGAAATTGCCATTAACTTATATCATCACATGTGAACATGACATACTAAGAGATGATGGACTTATTTATGTCACACGACTCAGAAATGTTGGAGTTCCCATCATACATGACCACATAGAGGATGGAATCCATGGAGCCATATCGTTTGCCACAGCACCCTTTCATTTAAAATTAGGACTGAGATTAATAGATAAGTATATAATTTGGTTAAAAGAAAATCTATAATGGTACATGTAGCTAGTTGGTCATTTAGTTAGCAATGTAACCTAAAGGTTATACTTTAAAGTGTTTCAAAACTAAAGAGTTTAACTATGACTTGAACTTTGATAAACCTAATTTTAATTGGGTATGTTAGGACAGTTACTTTGTTAATTTTCAATGCTGACAAAATGGGGATATTTGTTTCATTATCATCTTTATTATCATGAGTTGAAATAATAAAGATTTCTAATCTAGTAGCTCAGTACTCAAAAATTGAGTGTAGTTATATTCAAAATGTCATGACAGTTTCCAGGCAAGTGATGAAAATGGGATGATAAGCAAGGAGAGAATTGCAGGGAGAAACATAACAGCAACATATTTATGGAGTGCTTATTATGCTGTATTTCAGCCAAGAGTTTTAAGTATGTACTATCCATACAAAAATTCAATTTCCTTAGGGTAATTAAATTAGATTAGATTTTGTTTTTTATTTACTTTATATGAAGTCTATTTATTACTTATTACAAAATGTATATTAGAGAGCAATGTTGATATCTTCACTATAAATCATGTCAAAGTTTATTATTTGAACTTTAGCTAAACTTTAGGAATACAAAGCCAAGTATGGACCGCCTAAAAGGATGTCTATTATAAGTAGTCATTCTTGGAATCACATGTATGCAAGTAGCACTGAATCTCATATATATATATATATATATATATATATATATATATATATGTATGTGTGTACATATAACACATATATACATATATTATATACATATATATGCACATATAACATATATATACATATATTATATTGAAGGAAACCGGCCCGCAGTTTCACTTCATACCGTGGGTGATTCACGAACTGGGGAAGTCGAGAT
>NW_022196898.1:10061690-10062442 GCF_008632895.1 Mastomys coucha
TCGTAATCTCCGAAGATGGCTGACGTAACTCTTTCAGTCAGGTGCTGAATTCAGCAGGGCGGGGTGTGATGCAGCTGGAAGCCAGAGCTCGTTGCTGCCGGGAGCTGATCTCAGAATGCTGCAAATCAGTTCCTTAAAGCCGCTGAAGAACCGAATTAACCTTTGAAAGCCTGGAGGCTGGAGCGCGGTGAGGTGCAGCTGGAAACCACTGGAAGCTGCTGGAAGCCGAAGTTCGGTTGCCAGGAATTAATCTCAGGGCGATGCAAATCAATTCTTAGAAGCCTCTGGGGAACGGAATTAACCTTTGAAAGCCTGGAGGCTGAGCGTGGACCAAGCATTATCGGGATATGCCTGTCCCCCCCTGCTTTGATCGGGAAAAGCAGGTATTAGCGAGAAGCAGGCAATTCTCGGGATATACCTGTCTCTCCCCCTGCGTTGATCGGGAAAAGCAGGTATTAGCGACTGACATTTCTTGGAAGCAGGCAATTCTCGGGATATACCTGTCTCTCCCCCTGCTTTGATCGGGAAAAGCAGGTATTAGCGACTGTCTAAAGCAGATGAACATATGCGTACACACACACAAAAAACTGGCGAAGTAAAAAGAAAAATAAAAAATTCTATCAAGGCAAAACTGGGTGGGAGGAGCATATCTTAAGGCATCGGCTTCTCAGAATCAATCTGTCAGTACCAATCTTTCTGGTAGCCAGCGAGCCTCTTCTTCGGCTTGGGAAAACACGCAGACAGAACCTCTG
>NW_022196898.1:10066855-10078525 GCF_008632895.1 Mastomys coucha
GTCGAGCTATCGCCTGTCAGCTCTGATGCCGAAAGGCTGATGTACCTAGCTGAATGCACTCCCTTTTGTTCGGTCTTACCTTCTCCCTTAAGATATCCAAGACCACTCCCCAAAGGCGAACGGGAAATCCATCTACCTTGTTTTTCTCCAGAGCTTTTCCTACCCTTTCCCACGATTTCAAATCCAAACGACTCATGCCTTTTACCCAAGGACAGAAGCCTTCTACCATCTCTGCTAGCTCTCTTAATGCGGAAATTCTAACCCTAACTCCTTTCTCCTCCAGCAGCCTTCCCACGTTTCGGGAAGCTGATTTAGAAATCTGGGCACCCATGCTTATAACCTACCGTCAAATTTTTTCCCTAGGCTTCTAAGGTATCGGGCGAATACCTAAGTTTCTGCCTAGCATTCCCTGTAGTCTCACATGGAATCCCGCTCAGCGCTAACCAAATCTTACCGTGAGAACGACTACAATAATCCGGATCTGCCTTTTCTTTAATAAACCAGAGCTCTGTATCCTGCGGTAGGGTCCCTCAAACTCTCCCGTGTTCGCGGTCCACGTGTGGCGCCATCTGAAGGAAACCGGCCCGCAGTTTTACTTCATGCCGTGGGTCATTCACGAACTGGGGAAGTCGAGATTCTGTGGAAATAAGCGGGTTAGGAGAGACAAGGAACCACACCAAGTAAAATGCTTATCAAGGTGTAATCTTTACTTAGTGAATCGGGATATTTATACCTGAGGCAAAACAGTCTTATGTCTTTTAGCATATAAGTGAGAACAGGAATCAAGCATATCAGTACATATCAGTCATGTAGATAAGCCCCTGCAAGTGAGGACTTCCAGGCAGGAAAGCGGATTAAAGTTTTAGTCCATTTTGAATTCTGGGCTCCCAGTTCTAGCTTAATCCCTGGAGCTGGCTCCAGACACCTGGTGGGCCGAGCCGAGCCGCTGCCTCGGGAGTTCATTGAGGGGTCCCAATGGGGTCAGCAGGAACGGTACATTATATACATATATATGTGTATATACACATATATACACACATACACACACACATACACACATACAAACATATATGAATTGGGTTGGGTTTCAAGGAGGAAATCTTCAAAAGTATAATTATGCAATTATATTTTATTTTAATTTTTAAAAGGCCAAAACTTTTTTCATTTTTAGACAATAGTTTCTAATCCAAGAAAATACCTAGACAACTATCTGTGGGAGTCAGAATTATTTTCAGTATTATTTTCATATGTTGAAATGAATCATTAGCCCACACTTCTAACCTAAGAAGGTATCTGAGTTGATGATACCCAGGCCTACTCTCCCCTTTATTACGGCCCCTCTGTCACTACCAACAACTGCAAACATAACTGCATTTCCACTGCAAGGCACTAAAATCATTGTCAAATTTTTGGATGTCCTGGAACTGTTGCTGACTCCCTATGGTTGTTTTCACCTTTTCCTTAAAGTTGAGAAAACTTTGGGAAATTATGTATGTTTTTGTGAATTTAGTTGATAAAGTAATCCTTATCTAAATTACTTTCATGAATTTTTTCATGCAATTTGAGTATTTTTTTTTTCATTTTAACAGTTATCTGATCACTGATCTCTCTGACCTTATCTAAGGTTCTTTCCTAACATTTAAACATTACATTGTTGTTGGTAAATGAGAAAAGCTAGATTAATATGTTTCTTTGTTGTCATTTGACCCATGATCACCTAGAATACAAAAGATTTACAGTAATCATTTTGGTTTTATTTTTTTCCTTTATAAGAGAAAGGGTTTGTCTTAATTTGTGTTTTACTGCTGTGAACCATGACCAATGAAACTCTTATACAAGACAACATGTAATTGGGGATGGCTTACAGGTTCAGACATTCTACCCATTACCATCAAGTTAGGAACTGTTTTGAGGCTTTCTTTGCCAAAGCAATTAATACAGATCTCTTCACCTTAGCCACAGGCAGAGTCTTTGGACAATGACAGAAAGCAAAAACATTCTTTATCAAAAATTTCACAAATCAGTCTCTAGACAACACACTAAAAGTCTGCTCTGAAATCTCTTGAACTAGGTCCCTACAGTTCAAAACACCCTCAGAAATGCTCCATGCTTCTACTAGTATGAGCCATTAAGCTCCACTTAAAGCATTCCACTGGTTTACAAAGTCCCCAAATCCACATTCCTCCAACAAAAGCATGGTCAGGCCTATCACAGCAATACCCCAGTCCCTGGTACCAAAAGTTCTAAATCTTCATTCAAAGGAAGCCAAGAGCAGACTGGTTCCCATATGGCCAGGAAGAGGGTTTTAACTCCTACACTTACAGTAACACACTTCCTCCAATAAGGCCACATCTCCTGATAGTCCCTGCCCCAGGCAAATTCAAGCCACCACAGGGATCAACAAAACTATCTTAAACCAGAACTGACCAATTTTTCCATATATAGTTTACTTTGATACACATGAAATAATTTTCAAATATCTAGTTACATAGTAATTTTTGATAAGTATATAGAACAATTTATCATGGAGGAAAAAGTTATCTTGAGATTTACAAATGCCCATGGGTAAAATAGTAGCACTAATGTTATGAGAATAGTGACTTTCTGATTGGATTTAAGGCTCATTCCACAGGTGCTTGGTGCTGTGAATGTGGTCAAGAACCTGGGGCTTGGACATTTGTACATCTGATGGGGAATGAACTACTATTATTTTCCTAAGCTGACAGTATTAAACTGTATTTGAAACATATTTCCTTGTCCTCATACATTAGTGTAGCTCCCAGCACTCATAAGAGTATTCTTACCGTGCAGTGTACAAGAGGAAACACAGAGAATTATAACTGGTCAAAGTGAAAAGAGCAATATCTGTAGGAACCTTGGCCATAAACTTTTCATGTACATGATCACTGTGCCCACATCCTCCAGAGATGATTGAGGAAGAAAGGACAAAAAGATTGTAAGAGGTAGATGTTGGAGAGGACCAGAGTGAGACAAATGTCTTCTGGATTGGCAGGATTGTTGCAATGGGAATGAATACATGGCTGCCTTCATGAGCCCTGAACAAGATCAAGCCATGATCAATAATCATTTCACCATGGATGTGGAAGTGGATCATAAGCCCCTAATCCCAGATGAGGATTTATTGGCAACAGATTGGTACTAGGACAAAGAGTTTTAATTTTAGCCGGGCTGTGGTGGTGCACACCTATAATCCCAGAACTTGGGAGACAGAGGCAAGCGGATTTCTGAGTTCGAGGACAGCCTGGTCTACAGAGTGAGTTCCAGGACAGCCAGGGCTACTCAGAGAAACCCTGTCTTGGAAATACAAACAAAAAAATTTAAAGTTGTGGTCTCCTGTAGCTTAACCATGATCCAGTGGATGGCACCACACATGTGCATATATGAGTCACACAAATTGGATCCAGTGGATTGTAAAGAAAAAAGAAGACATGCAGTTGGGTTAGAGGTTGGGGGTATCTATAAAGGAGGAATTAGACATAGCACAGGGGGGCTAGTGTGATCAAAATGTAATATATGAATGTATGAGATTTTCAAGAAATGTATAAGAGTACCATATTAAAAGGAACTTTAAAATCCAGCATGTGGGGAATGTAGAGGTCAATACTGTGAAAGAAAAATGGGATAAAGAGCAAGATGCTATAAACTCCTGAGACTCCTCAAAGAATCCTGATCTGCTGTATATGATATAATATCTAAGATGGCTCCTGGCACACCAGTGAGGCAGCAGATGATACACCCTTCACTCCTTTTATGCTTCCTCATTAAGCAGGGCTTTTATTGGAGTATGGTGGTAGTGTGGAGGGATACAATTAGCCTAGGATTTAGGGCTTAGGATTGGCTCATATGCTTTATACAAGCTTATAGGCTGGGCAATAAACTCAGGTCTGTACCCTGATGCTGGTCTCCACAGTCAGATTTCCCAGGTTTTGTCATGTGACTCTGTCGATTATCACCTCCTAACCTCAGTTCTGCTACCACACCAGAAACAAATATTTTTACCTCATTAAAAATTTTATGTTTCATGGTCTTTCATTCTTTGCATGTTGTCTGGCTGTGTGTTTCGATATTTGTTTTTAACTGCTGTAGGAGAAAGTTTCCATGATGAAGGTCTTTTTGTGATACTTAGTTCAGAATAATTATTTTCTAGTTCTATCCATTTGCCTAGAGTTCTTGATGTAATTCTTTTTAATGGATGAGTAATAAATACTAGATTGTGGAAATGAATCACATTTTCTATATTCATTCTTCTTTTGAAGAGTATCTAGGTTGTTTGTTTGTTTGTTTGAGACAGGCTTTCTCTGTATAGCTCTGGCTGTCCTGGAACTCACTCTGTAGACCAGTCTGGCCTCGAACTCAAAAATCCACCTGTCTCTGCCTCCCAAGTGCTGGGATTAAAGGCATGTGCCACCACTGCCTGGTGCTTGTTTTCAATGTCTGTCTACTATGAAGAGAGTCGCAATGAACATGGTTGTATTAGTGTCCCTATGACAGGATAAAAGTATGAGAAACCTTGGAACACTTACCCTAAATGGGATGTCTCCACGACTTCTTTTCCTAGAGCTCAGGGACCCTGCCTAAGAGGGGACAGAAAGAGTGAAAGAGTCAGAGGAGATACAGGGTACCAAGAAAACAAGGCTGTTTATATCCACATATGGAAAGCTTGTGGGCTCGTAGAGAACAAATACACAGGACCTGCAGGGTCCTGCACTAGGTCCTCTGCATTTATATTATGGCTTCAAGTTTAGTGCTTTTATGAGATTCCTGAGTGTGTGAACAAATAGATCTTTGACTCTTGTGCCTTCTCTTTAGCTCTTTTCCTCCTACAGATTTATCTTATCCAATGTCAACATGATGGGTTTTGTTTGTAGTATTTTTATATTATATTTTGTTATATTTATAAAAGTAGATAACTGACTGAATGAAAACCTAGTCTCTTGGTTAAATGTTAACAACTGAATTGCCAATTATACCTGCTAGGAGATGGGAAATTAGTTTTCTCTAATAGAGTGACATGGGATATATCAACAGCTTGACAGACCTAATGTTCAAGAGTAGTTGACAAACATATAATTGACTCCACTGTTTGTTTGTGTTTTAATTATTTTGTTTGGTTGCAATGTGGGCTTTTTTTCCCTTTTGCTTTGTGTGTTGTATTTTGTTTTCTATGTTTGGGAGGTATTGGTGTATTTATTGAGAAAAACTTAAAGTTGAATGGGTAGGGAGGAGGAGAGGAGAAGAATCAGAATATTCTTAAAATTAAAATTGTTTTTAATAAGAATATAACAACAAGGAAAAAACAAAATAAAAATGTTTATTATATAAATGTTTATGAGAAAAATTAGTTGAATAACAACTTAAATGATCACAGAATTTCTTTTTTTTTTTTTTGGTTTTTTGAGACAGGGTTTCTCTGTTTAGCCCTGGCTGTCCTGGAACTCACTTTGTAGACCAGGCTGGCCTCGAACTCAGAAATCCGCCTGCCTCTGCCTCCCAAGTGCTGGGATTAAAGGTGTGCGCCACCACCACCCGGCCTAAGCAGAATTTCTTAAGCAAACTATCAAAAGATAGTAAAAAATAATCCTATACCATGGACCACACCTGTGGCAGTGTAGTGATGAAGAAATTTGAGTGGAGAGATAGAAAACAAAGAGAAACAGAATGGTTTGTGCACTATGAAGAGTACCAGAAATGGGGACACAAAGGTGCTTGCTTATTCTTGCTTTTCGGGAAATAGTGAATTACACTGTCCATCACAAGAGGCAATAACAAATGCAAGTGCCAGTGGGCATATGTCTTCATCCTTTGAGAGCACCAGCTACTATGTAAGCCGCGCAACTCTTAGAGTTGTGTCCTAGCCCAGGAAGAAGTGCAATTTGTGTGGAGTGGAGACCACAGCTGACCAAATAGATCCTTTTGTGGGAAATTTTCATCATTGGACTATTTACTGATCTATCTACTTTGTTGGGGTGGTGGTTCAGCCAGGAGATTGGATGACTCTATGTTTAATTACAGTTTTCAGCACTGTGTTTAACTTTGGGCAGGGCTTTACTTCCTTTGGGATCTTAGGGTTTGACAAATATTTAACCATCCTACCTTTCAAAAGATGTCATTGCTGACGCAGTGTGTGTGGGTACCACTATGATGAATAAGTATGCAATGGAGACATAGGAGAGAGAGGGTGAAGGAGAGAGAGAGGAGCGGGAAGGGGAGGGAAACAAAGAGAAAATTAAATAATAGCAATTTAAATAAAATTAAATAAAACAATTTCATTGCAAATGTCTAACTCTATTTCTAAAATTTTGAAGTAATAAAAATTCAACTAATATCAATATATAGTATATATTATATATATAACATATATTATATATATTATATATAACATAATTATATATATGTTATATATATTATATATATATGTTATATATATAATATATGTTATATATATAATATATATTATATATATGTTATATATAATATATAGAGAATAGAATATACATAGACAAACACACACATATATGTATATGTATGAGTGTGTATATATACATGTATATGTATATATATATGTTTGTCAGTTTTGCTATTAACATAGATGTGGAATCCGTAATAAAACTAGATGCATAAAAACACTACCATGTTCAACCATTGGAAGACCCAATGATACTCTTGTAGACATTTTGTTTCATATTGCTTTGTTTGGGTATTTTTTTTTTTTGTCTTACTGGTCTTGTATATTATAGTTTACAATTTTGTGGTTTTATGGGTATGTGTGTGTGTTTCTTCTGGATAGTTTTGTTCATTTAAAAAATCTGGTATGTTTTTGCTAGCCTGTTTGTTGTTAAAAGAGACAGTAGAGTTGGGTAGGTGTACAGGTGGGGAGGATCTGGGAGGAGTTAAGGGAGCAGACACCATCATCAAATTATATGCTATTAATAATTTTTCAAGAAAAAATAGTGTTCAGTGTCTCTAGTAATTAGGGGGCTTAGGGCGATGAAAATAAAAATTATGATCCAATATGAAAATAGTTTTTACTGGATAATGATAATACAATTTATAGACATTGAAATTTTAAAATTGTCTCAGAATACCCAAGATACAATTCACAGACCATATGAAGCCCAAGGAGAAGGAAGACCAATGTGTGGATGCTTGAGTCCTTCTTAGAATGAGAAACAAAATGTTCACAGGAGGAAATACAAAGACAAAGTGTGGAGCAGAGACTGATGGAAAAGCCATCCAGAGACTGCCCCACCTGGGGATCCATCCCATATAGAGTTACCAAACCCAGACACTATTGCAGATGCCAAGAAATGCTTGCTGACAAGAGCCTGATAAAGCTGTTCCCTGAGAGGCTCTTCCAGAGCCTGACAAATACAGAGGCCAGTGATTGCAGCCAACCATTGGACTTAGCATGTGGTCCCCAATGGAGGAGTTAGAGAAAGGACTGAAGGAGCTGAAGGGGTTTGCAACCCCACAGAAAGAACAATAATATCCATCAACCAGAGCCCCTCTTAGAGTTCCCAGGGACTAAACCACCAACCAAAGAGTACACATGGTTGGCATATACATTATCCAGACTCTGATTATATAAACCAATGTAACAAATCATATATATATTTGGTGCTAGGAATCCTGACTGTGCACACATGCTATTGGTTATTTCTATTAGTTACTTTTCTGTTTGCTCTAGCACAATGACAAGGTAGATCACAAAAGAATGGATCGATTGTGGTTCAATGTTTCCTGAAAAGCAGTGTGTGGTGGTTGGTTATATTGTGTGTACAGTTGTGAAACAGAGAAAGCTGAATGGTGGTGGTCACCATTCTCTCTCCTTCTGTCTATCTTTATCCTGTATAGATCCAAACACATGAGGTGATCTCACTTAGATTTAGAGTATGTGTTCCCCACCTCAGGTAAGCTGGAAATGCCATCACAGATGCACTTAAAAGTGGGTCTCTAGGTATTTTCAAATCCAGTCAACTTTAGCCATGGTCAATAAACATCATTTTTGGTGCTAAAATGGTAATTAGATAATGAATATTTAAAACTATATTTGAATTATTCTATAACACAGAAACAATCAAGTGTATATTGTTTTAGCTTCAATAAAATACTTTCAACAAAGAAATAAGATGGGATGGTGAGTCAATTTCTAAGTGTATACTGATTGTGGTATCAAGGATTGTGATAGTCTCTCAAAAATGTTGTACTGAAACATTACACTTCTATGAGGTAAATACAATAGTTAAATCTAATTGTATGTAAGTAATGAATAGAAACATTATTAGGGCTAAAGATAGAAATAATAAATCAAAAAATAAATTTATTACTAACAATTTTAGGAGTGAGTCTTCTCTGACTTTTCCTGGTTAAGAAGGTTGCCAGATGTGAGACAATGTAAGACTGCAGCTGTTGACTTTGCAGTTGACAATTAACATTTGTTGGCTGTCATCATCTTCAAACCATCCCATTGGAGTTTTCTTTTTTTGTTTTTTTGTTTTTTATTAGATATTTTCCTTATTTACATGTCATATGATAGCTCCTTTCCGAGTTTCCCCTCTGAAAAAAAAAGAACAAAAAATAAAATAAAAAAAAAATAAAAAACAAAAAACACCCTGTTCCTTCCCCGCTCTCCCTGCTCACCATCCCACCTTTTCCTGCTTCCTGGCTCTGGCATTCTGCTACACTGGGGCATAGAACATTCACAGGGCCAAGGGCCTCTCTTGCCCTTGATGACTGACTAGGCCATCCTCTGCTACATATGCTGCTGGAGCCATGAGTCTCACCATTTGTACTTTTTGGCTGGTGGTTTAGTCCCTGGGAGTTCTGAGGGTACTAGTTAGTTCATATTGTTTTTCGTCCTAAGGGACTGCAAACCTTTCAGCTCCTTGGGTCCTTTCTCTAGCTCCTTCATTGGGGACCCTGTGCTCAGTCCAATGGATAGTTTTGTGTCTCTACTTCTGTATTAGTGGGGTGCTGTCAGAAACTCTCAGGAGACAGCTATATCAGGCTCCTGTCAGCCAGCACTTGCTAGCATCCACAACAGTGTCTGGATTTGATGACTTAATATGGGAAGGATTCCCAGGTGGAGCAGTCTCTGGATTATCCTTCCTTCAGTCTCTGCTACATAGTTTGTCTCTGCAACTCCTTCCATGGGTATTTTGTTCCCCTTTTTAAGAAGGAATGAAGTAACCACACTTTGGTCTTCTTTCTTCCTGAGTTTCTTGTGGTTTGTGGATTTTACTTTCTGTATTCCGAACTTCTGGGCTAATATCCATTTATCAGCAAGTGCATACTTGTTACATCCCCTCTTCACTTCAGTCATCCATCAGACTCCTGGCAGCCTCTGTTTGGAGGCTAACACCTGGGAGTTAAGACAGATGCTCTGTGTTGACTGTCTCTGAAGAAGCCGCCTGACCACGCCCACCGCCTGAGTACACCAGCCAGCCAGCCACCTGAAGATCTTCTGAACCTGGGGACTTTGGCACCTGAACTTTCTTTGTAGTGTAATCTAGAGACTTGTTTTCAGTCTCTCCTGTGACTATAAAAACTCTGATTTATTCTCAGTAAAGTGGAGCCTTGATTGGGACGCAACTTGGCTTCATGTTTTCTCTTTGCATTTCAAACCCTTTATTTCAGGTCCTTTATTCCCTCCTGTCTGAGGTGAACCCCATTGGTGAAACTGTGGGCAGTTTCACATACCACGCATGTTCTTTTGTGATTGGGTTACATCACTCAGGATAGTATACTCCAGATCCATCCATTTCCCTAAGAATTAAATAAATTCATTTTTTTAAATAGCTGAATAGTACCTAACTGTGTAGATGTACCACATTTTGTACTCATTTTTCTGTTGAGGGACATCTGGGTTGTTTCCAGTTTCTGGCTATTATAAATAAGGCTGCCATGAACATAGTGGACTATGTGTCCTTATTACATGTTGGAGCATCGTCTGGGTATATGCCCAGGAGTGGTATAGCTGGGTCCTCTGGTAGTACTATGTCCAAATTCTGGAGGAACCACGAAACTGATTTCCAGAGTGGTTGTAGCAGCTTGCAATCCCATCAACAATGAAAGAGTGCTCTTCCTTCTCCACAACCTCTCCAGCATCTGCTGTCACCTGAGTTTTTTATCTTAGCCAATCTGACTGGTGTGAGGTGGAATCTCAGAGTTGTTTTGATTTGCATTTCCCTGATGACTAAGGATATTGAACATTTCTTTAGGTGCTTCTCAGCCTTTTGGTATTCCTCAGTTGAGAATTCTTTATTTAGTTCTATACCCCATTTTTTAATAGGGTTATTTGTGTCTCTGGAGTCTAACTTCTTGAGTTCTTCATATATATTGAATCTTAGCCCTCTATCAGAAATAGAATTGGTAAAGATCTTTCCCAAATTTGTTGGTTGCCATTTTGTCCTATTGACAGTGTCTTTTGCCTTACAGAATCTTTGTAATTTTATGAGGTCCCATTTGTCAATTCTTGGTCTTAGAGCATAAGCTATTGGTGTTCTGTTCAGGAAAATTTCCCCTGTGCCCATATGCTTGAGGATCTTCCCACTTTCTTTTCTATTACTTTCAGTGTATCTTGTTTTATGTGGAGGTCCTTGATCCACTTGAACTTGAGCTTTGTACAAGGAGATAGGAATGGATGAATTTGCATTCTTCTACATGCTAACCACCAGTTGAGCCAACAACACTTATTGAAAATGCTGTCTTTTTTCCACTGGATTGTTTTGGCTCCTTCGTCAAACATCAAGTGATCAGAGATAGTGATTCCACCAAACACTCTTTTATTGTTAATAATAGTTTTCACTATCCTGTTTTTTTTGTTATTCCAGATGAATTTGCAAATTCCTCTTTCTAAGTCTGTGAAGAATTGAGTTAGAATTTTGATGGGGATTGCATTGAATCTGTAGATTGTCTTTTGCAAGATGGCCATTTTTACTATGTTAATTCTTCCAATCCATGAGCATGGGAGTTCTTTCCATCTTCTGAGATCTTCCTTGATTTCCTTCTTCAGAGACTTGAAGTATTTGTCATACAGATTATGTACTTGTTTAGTAAGAGTCACACCAAGGCATTATTATTTATTATTTGTAATTATTGTATTATTCTTCATTATTATATTTATAATATATTAAAAATTATATAATAATTAATTGTTATAATATATTATGTAATATAATATATTATAATAATTATATAATACATAAATAATATATAATATATTATATTATAATATATTGTGTATATAATAATTATATAATATAATAAATTATATAATAATATATTGTTATAATGTATTATTATATTTATAATATTATAAATTATTTATTATTATATTATTTGTGACTATTGTGAAGGGTATCATTTCCCTAATTTCTTTCTCAGCCTGTTAATCCTTTGCGTAGAGGAAGGCCACTGATTTGATTGAGTTAACTTTATATCCAGCTACTTTGCTGAAGTAGTTTATCAGGTTTAGGAGCTCTCTGATGGAATTTTTGGGGTCACTTAAGTATACTATCATATCATCAGCAAACAGTGATAATTTGACTTCTTCCTTTCCAATTTGTATCCCTTTGGTCTTCTTTTGTTGTCTAATTGCTCTGGCTAGGACTTCAAGTACAATATTGAATAGGTAGGGAGAGAGTAGGC